>NC_053022.1:184045535-184088308 GCF_003073215.2 Triticum urartu | reverse complement strand
TAATACTTGCAAATATTCTTTGGCTTCCCTTGTGTCGAATCTATAAATTTGGGTTGAATACTCTACCTTCGAAAACTGTTGCGATCCCCTATACTTATGGGTTATCAAGACCTTTTTCTAGCGCCATTGCCGGGGAGCATAGCTATATTTGTTGAGTCACTTGGGATTATTATCAATTTATCACTATGAAGAATGTGAAGGATGCTAAGACCAAGATTTATCCCTCTAAGACGAGGGGAGGTAAGGAACTGCCACCTAGTTCTGCTTTAGATTCACCTTCTATTATAAGTAAACTTGCAACACCACCACATGCTATTAATCCTGATATGTCGAAAGTTATTGATGATGATACTTCTACTATGAATGAAACTTATGATGATACTAGTACCTTGCTTGATGATAATGATGTGCCACTTGGTGACTTTCTTGATGAACAAATTGCTAGAGTAATCAACATGATGTTGTTGAATCTGATGATGAGCGTGAAACTGAAACTCCTGAAACACCTACTAGAACTAGCCCTCCTAGATATGAATTTCTTAAGGTACCAGATGGTTATGTTATGAATGAGGAGACAACTAGAGATATTCTTGCTTGTAAGGATAGAGATGATCTAGAGAAATTACTATGCAAGTATAAAGAAAAATCTATGAATTCTAGAATGAAATATGATCCTATGTTTGCTACTTCACCTATCTTTATTGATGATAAGGATTATGAATTCTTCGTCGACCCAGAGTTAATTGCTTTGGTTGAATCTAATTCTTTCCATGGTTATGAAACTGAAACTGTTGTGGCACATCTTACTAAGTTGAATGACATAGCCACCCTTTTTACTCATGATGAGAAGACTCGTTATTACTTTATTCTCAAATTATTCCCACTCTCATCAAAGGGAGATGCTAAAGCTTGGTACAATACTCTTGCTCCTGGTTGTGTGCGTAGTCCCAAGGATATGATTTATTAGTTCTATGAAAAATATTTCCCTGCTCATAAGAAACAAGCTGCTTTACAGGAAATATTTACCTTTGTGAAAATTAAAGAAGAGAGTCTCCCACAATCTTGGGGGAGGCTTAGTTACTTAATTTTTTGCCTAATCATCCTCTTAAGAAAAATGAAATACTTGATATCTTCTATAATGGACTAACCGATGCTTCTAGGGATTTGCTAGATAATTGTGTTGGTTGTGTTTTCAGGGAACGAACTGATGGGCAAGCTGAAGAATTATTGAATAACATATTGAAAATTTATGATGATTGGATTCTTCCCGAATCACCGGCTAAACCCACTCCGAAGAAGAGGGGTATATTATATCTTAGTCTTGAACATACGCAAGAGGCAAAGAAATCTATGAAGGAAAAAGGTATGAAAGCTGAGGATGTTAAAAATTTAGCTTTTATTGAAGAAATACATGGGCTTAATACACCACGTCCTAAGGTTGTAGAGTTAAATTCTCTTATGCGATAATGACAATCCTGACAATATGCACCCAAGCCAATGCCTTTAGAGTTTGAAAACTATATTAGAAAACAAGATCACTTCAATGCAAATGTTATGAAACAATTGAAATACAATTCTGACATGAGTGCTCGCTTGAGTGACTTGTTATTTAGAATCTCAAATGATGTTAGAGGTGTGTGAAAGAATGCTTCTATGGTACAAACCCAGTTAGAACAAGTTGCTAAATCTCAAAGAGAGTTGCCATATGAAATGAATAATAATATACATGACTTTGCTGTTAGAGTTGCAACTAGAGGAGGTAAAATGACTCAGGAACCACTTTATCCCGAGGGACATCCAAAAAGAATTGAACAAGACTCTCAAAGATCTAACACTAATGCACTTGGTCCTTCTAAAAAGAAGAAGAAAAAGAAAAAATGATAGGACTTTGCATGCTTCTAGTGAACCTGAAATAGAAAAACCTCCTGATAATGATAATGATGTTTCTATTTCTGATGCTGAAACTCAACCTGGTAGTGAGCACTCACCTTCTGATAATAAAAAAGATAATGATGAGTTTCATGAAGATAGTCAACCAAATAGTAAAGAACTAGACAATGATGTTGAGATAGTACCTGATGTAGGGTAGAACCCTAATTGCCCGATCTTTCACGAAAGAAGCGGATCCCACGAAGAACACGAGGAACACAGAGAGGGAAACGAGGGAAAACAAGGGAAATCACAAGGGGAAACACAAGAGGAACACTCAAACTAACAAGAACAAGTCACACAGGTGCTAGATCCTCAGATACATAGAACAATACACGGTCCACGGACAACTAGGGATGATACAAAAGGGTAACCGGTTCTTCTCCGTGAGGAGGTCTTAATGTTCTTCCCTAAAGAGGGGTCTTGAATCCGCTTGGGGGATGATGTAGGGTGGAACCCTAGATGGCTGATCTTTCACGAAAGGAGCGGATCCCAACGATGAACACGAAGAACACGGGAGAGAAAACGAGGGGAAACACAAGAGAACACTCAAACCAACAAGTATGATCACACATGTGTTAGATCCTCGAAACACAAAGAGAGGTACAATATCCAAAGTCAACAATGGACGATACACGGTAACCGGTTCTTCTCCATGAGGAGGTCTTGAATCCACAAGGGGATCTTCCCGTGAGGGGTCTTGAATCCAAGGTGGATCTTCTCCGTAGAGGGGCCGCAGTCTCTCTCGTGGAGTAGATCCGATATGGATGAGCGAAGCTCTAGATCTCAAATGAGCTATCACAACGCTGACCCTAAAACGTAGGTGGAGGGGGAGTATATATAGTCTAAGGGGCGAAGGGGTACATGGGCCATGGCCTAGATGTGCTGCACGTAGGCAGGGGGGCCGGATGTCCGGGCCTTCCGGAGACACCGGATGTCCGGGCACTGGGGCCGGATGTCCGGGCTGGCAGGGTCCAACTTTGTTGCTCTCTGGAATGGTGGGGTCCGGATTTCCGGGCAGGAGGCCGGATATCCAGGGGCTCGGGACGTGCCGGATGTCCGGGCTGGCGAGGCTGGATCTCCGGGGCCTGGGAGCTTTTCTCCGTCTTCTTCCGTCGTCGCTTCCATGCATCCCTCGCGGATGGTGTAGTTGTTCCTTGGCGCTTGCACTCCTCCTCAACATCCGTGAAGCTCCGACAATACCTATGCATGCACACGGGAGAAGTGTCAAGTAGGATACCATCCTCGAAGGGGTCAAGTGAGCACGTGTGAAGGAGATGATTCACCTTTGTGTATGTGAAGTAGATGTCGCACGTGTCACTCGCCGAACGGACTCTTGACATGGTGATGTCCATAGGATGCTCCGCATCATCTCCCCTCCCTTGGGAAAGATCCGACCTCGGATCGAAATCCAAATCACCATGGGAAAGAGATGGCGTCGCCGTGTAGGAGTGGTCGATCACCAAGTTCTCGTCATCTTGAAGCTCGAAATGGGCACTCTCCAATGTCGCACCATCTTGGGATTCCTTCAAAAGTAGCAAAGACAACAAACACTTGGAAAAACAAATGTGGTTAGCGTTAGTGCAAAACCAAGCATTCAACAGGTGATTCACCAAACAAGTGTCATCATCATGCAAAGCATATGGTGTGACAAAGGATTGTGATATGAGATGCAAGCATATCAATTGAGCACAAGCAAAGAAATCATGGGCGCAATCATGTGAGTGTGAGGAAATGATGCACATATGTGTGACAAGAGAAGAAGCATCTACCTCAAGTTCATAGCAAGCATTCACAAATTGCTCAATGAAAGGTCTATGGTCCGCATAGGAATCATTCACAATACCAAATAAAATGAAGTGTCTAAACACATGGGTCAAGTGCAAGACAATCCAAGCATAATGTGCATTGGGTGTAGTGAATATCGTGTGGCACTCAACACAATGGAAAGAGCAATTGTTCATCATGTTTGAGGCAATCAAGGCAAGCATGTAGCAGTCAATGGGACATGGCATATGTGAAGTGATGACATTGTTGCAACCAAACATGTGATAGGAGCAAGTAATCCACGAATTGGATGCAACACACAAGGCATATATATCATGATGCATGGAATTGTGAAAATGACAAGTTGAAGCAAGATCTTTATCATGTGCGCAAGCAAGGGGTCCAAGATGACAAATAAGTATCATGGTGCAAGCAACACAAGTAGTATGATCCACAATATGCATGCTCATGGTTTGGGGGTTCTCAAAAGAGAAGGATATCACCTTGAAAGCATGTTCTTGTGCGTCCGTCACAATGCCGAAGTACAAGCAAGTGCGATGTAGAATCATCGTGGTAGAAGGTGGTTCGCTCTCAAGAGCTCGGATTGTCAACTCACGTGACATGGAAGTTGACACGAAGTCCAAGTATCCTACACATGCACACAACAAAAGAAAGAACGTATGTGCATGGTAGATAAACACATCATCCATCATGATGGTTCTCTTCTTTTGCAGATAACCATTAGAAGCACAAGTGCGTGAAGAATATGTTGCAACAATGGCAATATTCATGGCACTAGGTATATGGTGCAAATGGGTAAGGCAAGCATGCTTCATAAGGAATATGTCAAAATCTCCAAATATATGTGAGAATGCTATGGGGGCAAACTCATTATCAAGACTAAAGGCATAATTGCACTCAATACATGGCAAATCATCTAGCATGAGAGAGGCAACATATAGAGAGATATGACAAGAAGCAATAACAATCATGTCGTGCAAACTAGTGGAGCGAAGATGCAACACACTAGAGGAAATCATGGCAATGATGTCATGTGAGTAAATAATAGGCATAGGCAATGCACATGACATATCGCAAGCACGAACACAAAGCAAGATCATAGTATAATCATAGGCATGGGGCACAAAGAAAACATGGCAATAATAAGTGATATCTCCGCCAAGCTTGCAAATACACATAGAAGTACTAGAATCAATCATCATGTGTAATGCAAAGGATGGGTCACAAATGCATAGCAAAGGCGTAGTAATGAGCATATCATGCAAAGTGAACATGGCAAGATGGGCATATAATATGTAGTGGACAATAACCCATAGCCAAGTGAGGGCCAAGTAGAAGAAATGTGCGAAGTATTTGCGCGAAGAGAGCGGTGGGAAAGGAAATCCATGGGATTCCAAGTCATCATTTCTCTCTAGAGCTCGTTTTGTCAACTCGTGGGATTGCGAGGTTGACAAGAATTCGTGGGTACCTACAAAAAATAGACACAAACGAAAGAGATTGTGTGTGTGATAAATGTACACATCATCCATCATCATGTGTATGTGCACGTGAGAGTTAGCACAAGATAAGAATCACTCAAAGAAATTTGATGCATGGTATAAGAACATGTCATCCATCATGAAAGATTAGTTATTGTGTATGACACGATGGGGATGCAAATTGAGCATACAAGTATAAGGATCACGCAATGGATGGGATGAATCAAAATCACCTAAAATGTATGAGGAAACTATGGGGGTCTCCTCACGAGCAATTTTGTAAACATCACATGGATAAAATGGACAACATCTAAAACAATCCATATCCGAAGCTAGGTGGTCATGGCATGGCATATGAGATAAAGGATGCAAAGGGAGCATATCAATATCATCACAAGAAAAACAAATGCCAACAACCATGGGCTTGTCATCTATGCCATAAGTGCAAATTGGGTTAATCTTAATGGCATATGCATAGTCACTATGAAGAGATTGCAAATATGACATGTGGTCGATCTCATTCATAGCATATGACAAGTCAAGCGGATTGGCAAACATGATGTGACCGAGAGAATTGTCACAAGAAATCCTATGTAACATGGCATCACAACTAAGAGACTCCACATGGCAATCATCATACTCATCATAAATGGGTAAATCATCGCATGGGGAAATCATACTAGCATGAAGCATGTCAATAGGGGGATCAACATCTTGAAAGCAATCAATGTCAAGAATGTCCACTAGTGGGACTAGAGCATCACCGTCACCTATGTTACCGTTTTCATTCCACTCAAGTGGTGTTGGTGAGGTGGGAAAGACCAAATGGTGGTCATCTTCATCTTGATGGAACCATGTGGGGGTTGCATCATATTCCACCATGGCCATCGTCTTGTCCAAGGAGAGGACGAAGTCATCACGAATCGGTGCATCATCATATAAGGGACCTAGCACCAAATGAGAAGGCACAATAGAGGTAGAGGTCAAGTCGTTAGTGTTGAAAGTGGCCTCACATGACCTATCAACTATCTCACTCTCTCTATGTGGTGGTTCACTCACTCCCTCAAAATAGGTGCACTCAAACACATATGGTGGAGTCACTCATCTCACTCAAGTGGTGGGGGTTGTGGCTCTCCTCACATAGGAATTGTGGCAACACATGTATGTGGCTAGTGGTGAAGTCACTCTCACTCTCAATATGGTGGCACAAGTCACTCAAGCCATCATACGTCGCCGTGGTCGAAGGGAAAATCCCATGCTCAACCATCTCGTCGTCGTCGCCGTGGATAAAGGCCGAAGATGGCACATCATTACTCTCGCCTCCTAAGATGGAAGCATCATCCTTGCTCGCCACCTTGTCGCACGCCTCCAAAGCTTGGTCCTTGAAGGTCTCCATAGTCGTACTCGTCGCTGCACTGTCTTGAAAAAGAGTCATGGATGACTCGGCATCATCAATGCCACAAAGAGGGATGGCGGTGAAGTCGAACTTGGGAGCATCGTCTTGGAGCTCGTCGGGCTTGGACATCTTTGTGGTACTATCCTCATGCTCGTTCTCATGGAGCTTGGTCGTCATGAAGTGAGCTTGCGGTGGAGAAACCTTGGCCTTCATGAGTTCTTGTTCCGCCTTGAGAGCACCAATGTAGTTGTCGTGGAGGGACTTGTAGTTCTCGAGGAAGATTGTCTTAGAGATGTTGTTGTGTAATCCCATCAGGAAGTGGAACTTCATCGAAATGGGTTCGTCCAGGCCGGCTCGTCGCAAGGTTTTCTTCATCTCCTTGAAGTACTCGTCGATGGACTTGGATCCTTGGATGGTGTTCTCCAATTGGCGTTGAAGTTGTTCCGTGTAGGTTGGGGGCACGAACTCTCACTGCAAAGCTCTCTTCATCTTGGGCCAACTCATGTTGTAGGTCTCCGAAGGTGCATGAAGACACCATGTGGACGCGTAGTCGTGGAATTTCCTTGTGGCGCACTTCACTTGATCTTCGGGAGGAACTTGATGTAGCTTGAGGTAGTCGTCCATCAAATGCTCCCACTCGAGATACTCCTCGGGTTCTAGAGTCCCATAGAAAGGAATCTCATGGTCGGTGTCGAGGTCGTAGTAGCTCGTGGAAGTCGCGGACTTGAGCTTGGGGAGCTTCTCTTGAGGTGCTTCTGGGCGAAGATGACGTATGTCCATAGGCGAAGATGCCTTGAAGTCACTTGGCGAAGATGCCAAGGGAGATGCTGAAGTCGTTGAGCAGTTGTTGGTGTAGAGCTCTTGACCTTCACGTACTTGGTGTTGATGCCGATGTGACCTTACCGGAGATGGTAACTCGGAGGCATGTGCTCTTGAGCATCTTCTCGAAGATGAGGAAGACCGCTTGTAGGACTTGATGAGGGCTTTGATCTCCTCCATTTGAGCTTGCATCTTGGCGTCTTTGGAGTTGTGCGTGGCATCGAACTTGTCGTTGTTGTTGTAGACCGAAGATGAAATGCCTTGCCTATCCATCACTCCAAGAGAAAAATGTGAGTGGTAGAAAGAGAAGAATGAATACCAAATGTACCTTGACCGAAGTTGAAAGTGGATCAATGATCACTCCAATGTGGACAAGGAAATAGCACAATTGGTACCAATTCTTGTCGGTTTCTCACACCTACACAAGTAAGGCTTATGGTGGAGCTCGGTGAGGATAGTGGCACAAAAATTTAATGGAAAATGTTAGCAAGAGTCAATAATGTTGAAAGAGATTCACAAATTCGCAAGTGTAACAAGTAGACCAATAGCAATATGGGTGGCACACGGAAACGCACACACGGTTAGATAAATGGGGTCGTGCAACCAAGGATGAGCACAAAATGTGGAATCCATGGAAAACGCTCGTGTTGCACAACTCAAGAGAGACGCTAGCACGATTGCTCAATAGGCGGATACGACACTTGTGCACAACCTATAAGATGCGAAATGTATGAACTTCTATCCCGAGTATACTATGTATATGATGTTCTGGTGGTATGATCCAAGATGATCGGATATGACAATCTTATGCCATGTGGTATGATGCTATGGCACTTGCTTACAAGCTTCTTTGTTTTTTCTCTTTTGCTTAAAAGCTTTATTCTCTTTTTTTTGCATGGCCACTTTGCGAAATGCACAAACCAAGATAGCTATTGTGTATATGCGGGAACAAACTTGAGGCACAAGGGATGCTATGATACCGATATGATATGGTATGTATGCAATGTATGGTGTAGATCACTAATGTGCACAAGTAACGTTGCCGGCAATACTCAAATGGCTAGTCTCGATAGGCAAGTGACGCAAAATGGGCTAGGGGTTTTCAATGCAATTGCAAGGGAATATACAATGGAGGGATACCATGATACCATGATGATATGGAGGTTACCGTCCTTGGTGATGATGAGTGGCGGTGATCTTGATGGAGATACCAAGATGATGGAGACTCATCCCTAAGTAGCCGAAACGCCTTAGAAAACGGAAAAACCACGAACTTAAAATCTCAAATGTCAAATGGTGGTAGCGGGATGCGATGGTGGTTGTGGAAACGCAATGATGGGATGTGGAGTACGCAATGCGGAAATGGAGGGTAAGGTGGTGTACTATACACGGTGTCGGAGTTGGAAGCACGGTCCCTAAGTAGCCGAAACACCTTAGGAGACACAACTCACAACACAAACAAAATTGGGTTAAGTTGGGGTGGTGGAAGTGTATTGTGGGTAAGCCTATGCGGAAGATATGGTGGTGGTTGATGAAGAAGCAACCGTCCCTAAGTAGCCGAAACACCTTAGGAGACTCGAATCACAACTCAAACAACCACTAATGCAATGGGGAACAAAATTGGTTAGATTGCGGAAGTCGGTGGTGGTTATGCGGAAGTTATGGTGGAAGCCCTAGGCAAAGATGCCAAAGTTCCAAAATTTTGATGGAGTCAAATGGTGTTCGTAGTATTTTTGTTGGAAGGGGGATGTCAAGAGCTTTTCAAATAGCTAAAGAACGCGAAAATCGGACTCCGGATGAATTAGTTATGGACAAAATGGTGAAACGGGGAAGCTGAAATGTACAGGGGTCGGACATCCGGGGCTCGGGCTGGATATCCAGGAGCTGATGTCCAGAACCGCGCGTGAAATGCACTCCAGGAGCCGGACGTACGGGCTAATGGCCGGATTTCCGGGGTGGCTGGATGTCCGGGGCTCGGGCCGGATGTCTGGGCTCCAAATCCGAGGATGAACTCGAGGAACACGATTTGGGGCGGAAATTGATGATTTCAAGGTCAAAATTGGAGAGATTTCGTGGATGGGAAGTTGGGAAACTTGGGGAAATGCTAGATCCACTCGAAACCAAGCAAATCCATGGATTAAAATCAACAAAACATCATCAAACCAACAAATCACAAAAAAATTTGGGGCTATTTTTGGTGGGGAATTTTCGAAATTCGGGAAGAACACAACAAAATTAGGCTAGAAAACACAACGGGGAGGCTCCAAAATCGTGATCAATGTGGCTCTAGATACCAAGATGATGTAGGGTGGAACCCTAGATGGCCGATCTTTCACGAAAGGAGCGGATCCCAATGATGAACACGAAGAACATGGGAGAGAAAACGAGGGGAAACACAAGAGAACACTCAAACCAACAAGTATGATCACACATGTGCTAGATCTTTGAAACACAAAGAGAGGTACAAGATCCAAAGTCAACAACAGACGATACACGGTAACCAATTCTTCTCCGTGAGGAGGTCTTGAATCCACAAGGGGATCTTCCCGTGAGGGGTCTTGAATCCAAGGTGGATCTTCTCCATAGAGGGGCCGCAGTCTCTCTCGTGGAGTAGATCCGATATGGATGAGCGAAGTTCTGTCTCTCAAATGAGCTATCACAATGCTGACCCTAAAACGTAGGTGGAGAGGGAGTATATATAGTCTAAGGGGCGAAGGGGTACATGGGCCATGGCCCAGATGCGCTGCATGCAGGCAGGGGGGCCGGATGTCCGGGCCTTCCGGAGACGCCGGATTTCCGGGCGCTGGGGCCGGATGTCCGTGCTGGTAGGGTCCAACCTTGTTGCTCTCTGGAATGGCGGGGTCCGAATTTCTGGGCAGGAGGCTGGATGTCCGGGGGCTTGGGACGCACTGGATGTCCGGGGCCTAGGAGCTTTTCTCCGTCTTCTTCCGTTGTCGCTTCCATGCTTCCCTCGCGGATGGTGTAGTTGTTCCTTGGTGCTTGCACTCCTCCTCAACATCCGTGAAGCTCCGACAATACCTATGCATGCACACGGGAGAAGTGTCAAGTAGTATACCATCCTCGAAGGGGTCAAATGAGCACGTGTAAAGGAGATGATTCACCTTTGTGTATGTGAAGTAGATGTCACACATGTCACTCGCCGAACGGACTCTTGACATGGTGATGTCCATAGGATGCTCCGCATCAGGGGATCTTCTCCGGTGGAGGCTCGAATCTCCGAGGAGAAGGTAACCAAGTGGATGAGCAAAGCTCTCACACAAAATATGAGCTAATCCTTTGCTAACCCTAGAAAGTTGTACGGGATGGAGTATATATAGTCTAGGGGGGTAGAAGGGGTACACGGGCCTCGGCCCTTTACTGTGCGCAGACAGGGAGGTCGGACGTTCGGGTGTCGGGCCGGATCTCCGGGCATTCGCGGAGGGCCGGATGTTCGGGCTGTGGAGGCTGGATGTCCGGGCTGGTGAAGCTGGCCATGTTGCTCTCGGGTTCGGGGGGGTCCGGATTTACAGGCAGGGGGCCAAATGTCCGGGACCTCGGGAAGTGCCGGATGTCCGGGCTTGCAGGGTCGGATGTCCGGGGCGTGTAGGCACTTGGTGGTTGAGTAGCTGTAGAGGAAGTCCCTCCAGGGGCCGGATGTCCGGGGTCTGGGAGATGCTCTTGGCTCCTTCCGTTGGTTCTCCTCATCCGTGGACTTGAGGACCCTCTTGGTACCTAATCATGAACAACATCTCGGACTTAGGTAGTAGCCATGTCTCATGCATAGAAAGTGGAAGTTTGGAGAGGAGTGAGTTCACCTTATCTTCGATAGCTTTGGCTCGGGCTCGTGTCATTGGTCCAAGTGGTGCCGTTGGAGGTGTGGGTGCGTCCATGGGGATGATCTTGGGATGCTCCCCATCAGAACCACCAGTTGATCTTGATAACCCACAACCTAAGAATACAAGATATGATAAAAGAGACTTTGTTGCTAAAAAACACGATAAGAAAGAGAACCATGGGTTCAAAAACCTATGCCGTTTCCACCTAAGTCAAGTAAAAAGAAAGATGATGAGGAATTTGAACGCTTTGCTGAAATGCTGAGGTCAGTCTTTTTGCGTACTCGCTTGACTAATATCTTGAAAATACCTCCTTATGCAAAGCATATGAAAGACATCATCACTAATAAGAGAAAAATACCGGAAATTGAAATCTCCACCATGCTTGCTAATTATACTTTTAAAGATGGAGTACCTAAAAAACTTGGAGATCCAGGAATAACAACTATACCTTGCTCTATCAAAAAGAATTATGTGAAAACTGCTTTATGTGATTTAGGAGCTAGTGTTAGTGTTATGCCTTTCTCTTTATATAAAAGACTTGATTTGAATAAACTCACACCTAATGAAATATCATTACAAATGGCTGACAAATCAACTGTCATACCTATCGGTATCTGTGAGGATGTGCCCGTTGTTGTTGCTAATGTTACTATTTTGACTGACTTTGTTATACTTGAGATGCCTGAGGACGACAACATGTCGATTATCCTTGGTAGACCCTTTTGGAATACTGCAGGGGCTGTTATTGATAGCAATAAAAGAAAGGTTTCATTTCATATCAATGGTAATGAGCATACGGTGCACTTTGCGAAGAAACAATTCCAAGTGAATGGTATTAATGTTATTGAAAAATCTCCAACAATCACTATCGAAGTTTTCAAATACCTCTACCTACTTCCAAAAAGAAATATGAAATACTTGTTGGGGACATTCATATCCTCGTTGAAGTAACTTAGTGATTTACGAAAGTTCTTCGATTTCATGCTAATCGAAAGTGGTTGTTAATAAGACCTGATCAACCTTATTAATGGATTATTTTTGAGAGGTATGAAGTTGATGAATTTAGTAAGCACGACCTTCTGTCCCTATCTTTTGTTTTCTGTTTTATTACTTAAATAAAATAAAATGCCATGGTTTGTCTGTTTTCAGAATTTCCCGTGCAATAAAAAATGACCCAATAATAAAAGTTGTCAGAATGCCCTGAAAATTTAATACATTTTTTTCTGAATATTTAAGAATTTTTGGTGCAAATAACATCAGAGGGAGGTGCACCAGGTCGGCACAACCCACCTGAGCGCGCCAGGATCCTCGGGCGCGCTCTGGTGGGTTGTGGTCCCCACATGGGCCCCCTCACTTATCTCTTTACACCACATCATCACCTACCTCCAGAAAAAATTCTCCATTGTTCTCTCTCTCTCTCTCTCTCTCGTGTTCTTGCTCTCAAACCCGCGAATTTCGATCTCTTTACTCGGAGCTCCGTTCCCGAAACTGTGTCGGGGGATTGTTCCTTGTTATGTGACTGCACTGTTTGTCCAATTAGTTTTTGTTTTAGTTGTTTATATTTTGAATAATTAGCTACTCTTGGTGCTGCTGTAGATGAGCTTCCATGTTGAATTCTTAGAGTTGTAAGTAGTTTAAATGCTTGCTATGGCCTCTATGTATCCCTATGAGTATTTGGTATCATTTTTGTGAACTTATATCGACTAAATTTTGTGGAATAAAAATTTCAGAATTTTTGTTCATAGGAAAAACACGAATATCTTTAGGAAGTTTGGTTCCAAGAAGAACTCCAAGGGAGTTATTGGGGAGTCGTCTGATAGTGATCTCCACCCTCGGAGGTTGGCGGAAGTACGGCGTGTGAATGGCCGCACACCCAGTTCATGGAAGAGGCTGGAATCCTTTGGGAGTTTGCACAACATGCTGCTAATGCCGGCCTCACCTACTTCATCGCAGCTGAATGTGGACAGTATCATCTCCTCACAAACACTTATATTGAAAGTTTTAATTTCTTTCCTAGGAATAATCCTCCTGAGGTGCATTTTAATTTATATGCTGAAACCCGTCAGATACAACTTACTGAATTTTGTAACATATGCATGATCCCTTCTGACGAGAGTTTAGTTGAGCCTAGACCGGCAAAGTTTGAGGCCTTTTATCATACCTTGATAGTGGGAGATGAGTGAAAGTGCGTTAAGTCGACTAGAGGGGGTGAATAGGCGATTTTTAAGAATTCTTCACTGAGGAATTTCAGGGTGAGGAAATTCCTAAGAGAAGAACTACTTGCAGCGGAATAAGTACTCAGAAGTAAACATAATAGAACATGAGCATGGACTTCATGACGAAATGAAAACAAGCACAGAGTACAGAAAGCGTAAACACAGGATAAACAGAATGAAGGCAAACAAACTGAAGAAATTGAGCTGAGGAATAAGAGAAAGTCTTCAGTCAAAGTCTTCAAATAGATATGAACAAGCAGCCAACACAGAAATGAGGAAATGGAAGGGTTGAGGAAATGGAACCAGTTAGCTCGGTGAACACAATGATTTAGTATACCAGTTCCAACTGCTGTGACAGTTGTACGCCTGGTTAGGGTGGCTAGGTATTTAAACCTGAGGACACATAGTCCTGGACACCCAGTCCTGAACACCCAGCTTAGGATACTTAGTCCTCACCATATTCCCCTTGAGCTAAGGTCACACAAACCTCGCCCAATCACTCGTGGTAAGTCTTCAGGTGACTTCCAAACCTTCACAGACTCGGTCACTCGGCGATACACAATTTCCTCTTGGATGCTTTAGACCATGATGCCTAACCGTCTGGAAGATGCACTGTCTTCAAAGGTAACAAGCGTCGGATCCACACAGGATCAATCTCTTCAGTGATGCTCAATCACTTTGGGTTTGAAGGTGTTTGGCTTTGGGTTTTCCTCACTTGATGATTTTTGCTCAAAGTCCTCGGAGGATGGGATGCTCTCAAATGACAAGGGTTAATTTCTCTCGGAGCAGCCAACCAGCTACTGGTTGTAGGGGGCGGCTATTTATAGCCTAGGGAGCAGCCCGACATGATAAGACATAAATGCACTTCAATGATATGACCGTTAGGTGGAAGGATATTTTGGGACAGCTGGCGCGTAGCACAGCAACGGTCAGAAATTTGACTAACAAATTCCTCAGGGCTATCATGTTCCTCGCTTGTAGGCAATTCGCACCAGCGAATTCCTAACTCCTCAGTCAGAACAAATTCCTCAGAGACCAGAAGAGCTTCATCTCTGTCACTGAAGAAATTTGACTGCACTGTATGAGATTTCCAATGGCTTCACTCGAAGGGATTGGTAGGTGTAGGATTTTGAGTTGAGCATCACTTGGAAATTTTTGCTTAGTATTTCCTCGACCCCCTTTAACAGTATGGTGTTTCCTATGACTCAAGAAAGAGAAAATGAAACTATGAAAAACAAAAGTCTTCACGCTTCATGTTCCTCGAATGGATACCAAGTCTTCAGGATCACACCAATTTCTTCACTTTCAAAGTCTTCAGGAAGTCTTTGGAAATCCAAAGCCTTCAATCGAAGAACTTCATTTTTAGGGGTCGACTTTCTCTATAAATATCAAACTCCTCATAGACTTATAGACCTATGTACACTCACAAACGCATCAGTCCCTTAACCTATAAGTCTTCAATACACCAAAATCACAAAGGGGCACTAGATGCACTTACAATCTCCCCCCTTTTGGTGATTGATGACAATATAGGTTAAGTTTTCAACGGGGATAAACATATGAAGTGTAAATACTGATATTGAGGAATTTGATTGCAAGATATAGAAGAACTCCCCCTGAAGATGTGCATAGTGAGGAATTTGCTTTTGAAGCAATTCTCATTTGAAGAGTAGAATCATGGAGATCTCCCCCTATATCTTGTAATTCATACACGCATTTAACATATAATATGAAGAATTTGAAATGCATGATGAAATATTGTGACTAATGTAATTCAGCATGCGTGCATTAACATATATGAGGATAAGCATGTAGAATAACACAACAAAAGTATCAGACCACCATCGGGTTTAAGTTTACAACTCGATCCAGCAAAGTCTTCAAAAGAAAGAGAGTTGTAACTTAGAAAAAAAAAAGCCCATATAAGTAGACCCGCTTGAAGACTAACTCAAATTTCTCCCCCTTTGTCATCGAATGACCAAAAGGTACGAAAAATGAGGACTAACGCCCCCGAAGAAGATCATCACTGAGTCGATGAAGGAGCGCCAGAATTGTTGGGGTCGGTTGTTGAAGTAGGGCCTGCCCCAGTGTCGTCGAAGTCTTCATGTTCATCTATCGTGCATCATGAAGAATATGAGCTAGCTACCAAGGAAGGAACCTTAGTCTTCTTGAATTTCTTCGCCGGTGGTGGCTGAGACCATTCAAAGTCCTGCTTGAAACCCATTTGCTTTAGATCACCTTCACCATACAGATGTGACAAAACAGCCCAGGTGCGACCGAAGACTTCATGGAGGTAGTAATGGTTTTTCTTCACTACATTGTGTGTGGCAGTCATGTTGTGAATAATAGAACCAAACTGACACTTAACCCATTTGTGGTTGCGATCGACCTTCTGCTCAAGACTGAGGAGAAGCTCACGATCAGTCATCACCCTTGGAGCTGTGCCTTGAGAATTTTGCTTTGAAGCATTTGCGGCAGAGTCATGAGTGGCAGAGTCATCATTGGTGGAGTAGGATGCAGCTTTGTGGAATAGACCACCCAATGCATGAATGCCTTCATCAATAATTGCAGTAGCCTTGCCCTTTTCATCAGATGAGGACAATGTCCGCTTGAGGACTTCAATGGGGGGCAAGTAACTGACATGATTCTGAAAATCAGCCTTGTAGTTGAGTGAAGACCTAGTTCTGAGGAATCTCATAATCCAAGGAGCATAAGGCTTCAACTCAAATGGAGAGAGGCCACATTTGCCAGAGTCCTCATGAAGAAATCAGGATAGTTGATAGGAATGCCATGTATGATATTGAATAGCAGATTCTTCATGATGCCAACAACTTCTACATCATTTGAATCATGGCCTTTGATTGGACTCAATGTCTTTGTCAGAATGTGATACAGAGCATCCCAAGGTCATCCCCATGGACCTACCATCGTCTCATCAAGTGCCTAGTGGACCCATGACTCGATCATGTGCAAGAGCTCTTGAAACCGAGGTGACATCTCTCCTCTCACAATTCCACTTCGATGCACATGGAGCATGGCTACTACCTCATATGGACACTTTGTGCATACTCAGGTACCATGGAGAAGCTAAGGAGCAAGGACAAGGAGAAGAGGAATATGGACGAGAAGACGGAGAAGAAGGAGGTCTAAAGGAAAAGTCCCAGCCACCGGACGACCGGCTGGGACCGGACGACCGGTGCACCTGCATCCGAGCCAACATCAGCAGAAGTCCGACGTTTCAGGACGTCCGGCACCCCCATCACAGAGCAGAACCAGCGGACGTCCGGAGGACACTGGACGACCGGCCGCTCCTGAGACACCGGACGACCGGCCACCAGCGGACGTCTGGTACCTGGCTGCGTCCAGATTCGGGCCCGAGGCCCATGTACCCCTACTTTGATGACATATTGATTTATAGCAAATCTTTGGAGGAACATTTACGTGCTGTTTTTATTGCTCTACGTGATGCACGTTTGTTTGGTAACCTTGGAAAGTGCACCTTTTGCACCGACCGAGTATCTTTTCTTGGCTATGTTGTTACTCCACAGGGAATTGAAGTTGATAAAGCCATATTGAGAGTTGGCTGCAGCCCAAAACGGTCACACAAGTGAGGAGTTTCCTTGGCCTCGCTGGTTTCTATAGGCGTTTTGTGAGAGATTTCAGCACCATTGCTGCACCTCTCAACGAGCTTACAAAGAAGGATGTGCCTTTTGTTTGGGGTACCGCACAGGAAGAATCCTTCACGGTATTGAAAGATAAGTTGACACATGCTCCTTTACTCCAACTTCCTAATTTCAATAAGACTTTTGAGCTTGAATGTGATGCTAGTGGAATTGGATTAGGAGGTGTGTTATTACAAGATGGCAAACCTGTTGCATACTTTTATGAAAAATTGAGTGGGCCTAGTCTGAACTATTCTACTTATGATAAAGAATTATATGCTCTTGTTCGGACCTTAGAAACATGGCAACATTATTTATGGCCCAAGGAATTTGTTATACATTCTGATCATGAATCTTTGAAACACATTAAAAGTCAAGCAAAACTGAACCGTAGACATGCTAAATGGGTTGAATTCATTGAGACTTTCCCTTATGTCATTAAACACAAGAAGGGTAAAGAAAATGTTATTGCTGATGCATTGTCTCGTCGTTATACTATGCTTTCACAACTTTACTTTAAAATATTTGGTTTGGAGACCATCAAAGATCAATATGTTCATGATGCTGAATTTAAAGATGTATTGCAGAATTGTAAGGAAGGGAGAACTTGGAACAAGTTTGTTCTTAACGATGGATTTGTGTTTCGTGCTAACAAGCTATGCATTCCAGCTAGCTCCGTTCGTCTTTTGTTGTTGCAGGAGGCGCATGGAGGAGAATTAATGGGACACTTTGGCGTCAAGAATACAGAGGATCTACTTGCTACACATTTCTTTTGGCCAAAGATGAGACGGGATGTTGAGCGTTTTGTTGCTTGCTGCACTACATGTCAAAAACCTAAGTCACGACTTAATCCTCATGGTTTATATATGCCTTTGCCTGTACCTAGTGTTCCTTGGGAGGATATATCTATGGACTTTGTTTTAGGTTTACCTCAAACAAAGAAGGGGAGGGATAGCATATTTGTTGTCATGGATAGGTTCTCGAAAATGGCACACTTTGTACCATGTCATAAAAGCGATGATGCTGTTAATGTTGCTGATTTGTTCTTTCGTGAAATTACTCGCTTGCATGGTGTACCAAATACTATTGTTTCAGATCGTGATACTAAATTTCTTAGCCACTTTTGGAGATGTTTATGGGCTAAGTTGGGGACTAAGCTGCTTTTTAGTACTACTTGTCACCCCCAAACTGATGACAAACTGAAGTAGTCAATAGAACATTGTCTACTATGCTTAGGGCTGTTTTGAAGAATAACAAGAAAATGTGGGAAGAATGCTTGCCACATATTGAATTTGCTTATAATAGTTCATTGCATTCTACTACTAAGATGTGCCCTTTTGAAATTGTGTATGGTTTCCTACCTCGTGCACCTATTGATTTGTTGCCTCTTCCATCTTCGGAGAAGGTTAATTTTGATGCTAAAGAACATGCTGAATTGATTTTAAAAATGCATGAGTTAACTAAGGAAAACATTGAGCGTATGAATGCTAAATATAAACTTGCTGGAGATAAGGGTAGAAAACATGTTGTGTTTGCACCTGGAGATCTTGTTTGGTTACATTTGCATAAGGATAGATTTCCTAATTTGTGCAAATCAAAGCTAGTGCCACGTGCTGATGGTCCTTTTAAGGTGTTAGAGAAAATAAATGATAATGCATATAAACTTTAGCTGCCTGCAGATTTTGGGGTTAGTCCCACTTTTAACATTGCAGATTTGAAGCCTTATTTGGGTGAGGACGATGAACTTTCGTCGAGGATGACTTCATTTCAAGAAGGGGAGGATGATGAGGACATCAATACCATTGTTACACTCACAACCCCTGCTGCTATACATACTGGACCGATTACTAGCGCTCGTGCACGCCAATTGAATTATCAGGTACTTTTGTTTCTTGATACATTTGTTTTGCTTACAAATGAAGGGGCTAGCTTGGACAAGAAAGATGAACCTTGGAGCAAGTTCAAGCATGGAGATGATGGCATGCGCAAGGGGAACAAGAACGGAGTTACAAGTGATGATTCCAGGACTCTGAAGCCACCATAATGAGTGCATGAAGCATGGGACGAAATATTCAAGATGCCAGTTCATAAATTTCGTCCAGAGGCTATTTTAGGTGCTGCGTCACATTATTATTGGGCCAGGCCCATGTATTTTCGAAGTACTTAAGTATAGGCTGTTTTTAGAGTCCGTATGTGTGGGGAAACAAGAGTTAGGGTTGGTTTCGGACCCCTCCACCAAGGGCCACGAAATTCCCCCTCTCTCCTCCATATATACAGCCCTTAGGGCATCGTTTAGGCTTTGGGTTTTGTTTAGATTAAAAGTTCGCCATAGCTGCAACTTCGCGTACTTCGTTTGTGTTCAACGACCAGACCAAGGCGTCACAGAACCCCACCTTGATCAATAAAGCTTTCATCTTATATTCGCAATATCTAGATTGCAATCTCAGTTTCTTGCTTGTTTCTTTGTTTGCTTGTAAGAAACAGACCTTCGTGGTCAGGTTGATCGTGCTCCAGCATGGTCAATAACCTCTCGGAGTTGGTTTAGCAATTGCTAAGGCGCGATGTCTTTGCACGTTCTTAGTCAGATCGTCAAAGTCGACTTCCTCCAAAATGATAGCCACCATCTCATCGAAAGACGGGACACCTTTGCCTCTATCAACCTCCGGATCTACCTCCACCATGAGGCATCGAGCACCGAATTGACCTCATCCCGGAGCACCCCTTCCTAACAAGGCTCCATATCGCGTCAACCCCGAGGAAACTAAGGAAATCCAACGGCAAGTACAACAACTCATCAACAACGGCCACGCTCGAGAAAGTTTGAGCCCTTATGCCGTCCCGGTAATCCTTGTTCCCAAGAAAGATGGTACATATCACATGTGTTCCGATTGCCGTCCTATCAATTCTATTACTGTGCGTTATCATTACCCCATTCCACGCCTAGATGATATGCTAGATGAACTTAGCGGAGCCACCATTTTCTCTAAGATTGACCTTAAAAGTGGCTACTATCAAATACGCATCCAAGAAGGTGATGAATGGAAAACCGCATTTAAGACCAAATTTGGCTTATATGAATGACTTGTTATGCCAATGGGTTTATCCAAAGCACCCGGTACTTTCATGCGACTTATGCATTTTGTTTTTCGACCCTATATTGGTGTATTTGTTGTGGTCTACTTTGATGATATTTTTGTGTTTACCAAATCTCTCAAAGATTATGTCACCCACCTTAGGACCGTTGATGTAGGGTAGGAGCCCTAATCGGCCAATCTTTCACAAAAGGAGCGGATCCTGCGATGAACACGAGGAGGGAAACGAGGGAAAACACGTGGAAAACACAAGAGAACACTCAAACCAACAAGAATGATTACACAAGTGCTAGATCCTCGAAACACGTTAGGAGATACATGATCCAAAGTCAACAACGGATGATACACGGTAACCGGTTCTTCTCCAAAGGAGGTCTTGATGGGGGCCACCCGAAAGGGGGTCTTGAATCCAATGGATCTTCTCCCAAGAGGGGCCACGGTCTCTCTCGTGGAGTAGATCCATAATGGATGAGCAAAGCTACATCTCTAATGAGCTACCACTTTGCTACCCCTAACGAGAAGGATGGTGGAGGAGTATATATAGTCCGGTGGCTCGCGAGGGTCCGGTCGTCTGGTACTTGTTGGACGTCCGACGTTTTGACTCGGTTCAGGTGGCGCCAGATTTCCGGGGACGGTCGGACGTCCGGACGCTGGAGTGTGTCGGACGTCCGGGACATGTCGGACGTCCGCTCATTTTGGCTCGGGTGCAGGATCGCCGGTCGTCCGGTGGATCTTCAGGCGTCGGACGTCCGGTCCTGACCAGTCGTCCGGTGGCTGGAGCTTCTTCTCTTGGTCCTTGTACTTGGCGTCCTCGCTAGCTCATCCGTTGGATGTGGTGGATCCGGGGCTTTCCTCTAAGTACCTGATCATGCATAGCACACACGTTGGAGGTACTAGCCATGTCTCACATGAAGAAAGTGAAAGTTCGGAGAGGAGTGAGTTCACCTCCTGTCCAATGGCGTATGTTCGAGGTCTCGTCATATGTCCTCTTGGGGCTTGGAGAGTAGTCGGAGTGTACATGGGGATGAACATGGGATGCTCCGCATCATCCCCCCCCCTTGGGAAAGATCCGACCTCAGATCGTGATCCTCATCACCATGGAAACGGTAGTCATGGACGGACTTGTAGTTGGACAGAGTTGAAGACATTGCACAATCCAAGTACTCCAAGGTGTTGCCGGAGTGGTATACATGCAAGAAGAGCAAGCCCAAACGACACTCAGAAATACAATGGTTATCGCACACAAGGTCTCCATCAAATAAACATGAGTTCGTCCAAAGGAATTGTTCATGAAAATGCATGAGATGCTTATCCAAATGATGTAAAATGACATGTAAAGCATTCATGGGAGCAAAAGCAATCATTGTGCACACAAATGTGTTGTGAATACGATCAATGCAACCATGGTGCCAAATGATGTCATAGAGAGACAGTTTATCAATAGCATGAATATTGCAATGGATGCTCAATGTGATGTGATCATGCAATTGATGGTAGGCAATAAGATCATGATGTATGAATATGCCATCAAGGTATATCACAACAAATTTCCTAATGAAATGCACAAGCTCATATATCATGGATGACATGGGAATACAAGATGAAACAAGGCAATCATGATGTGAGTCAATCCATGCATAAGATGCAAATTTGTCATGTGTATGATATGTCCAGCGAGCATGAAATGTGTGAACACAATCAACAAATATGGAGGTGTTGGTATACCAATGCTGGATGTCGTGGCATGAGTGGAGATTCGAAGGTGCATCCAATAAATCTGAGCACTCCTCAACTTGAAGGTCCATGGTTTCCATCTCCAATGTCGGTCCTCCATCCAATAGATGTAACATGTAGACAAGAAGAAGGAAACAACAATGAAAGAGTGACCCATCCAATATGCATATTTGAGGATGGCTCAAAGGGAAGGAGTTCACCATTAGGAGATTCTCGCAAATGTTGGTGTTGCACATCGTGTATGCCTTCACATGACCAAATTGTGTCATGACGGTATCGCCTTGTGAATGCTTCAACCTGAAAGAACATGACAAACACTCGGAAAAACAAATGAGGTTAGCGGAAAACCTATCATTCGTGCGGTAAAATACCCAACAAGTGGATGCATCATGCTCATCATAAGAAAGGACAAGGGAGCATTTCATAGTACGGAGGCATATGATGTGAGAATAACCAAATAGAATAGGCGCAAGCAAGCAAGCATGTATCGCAAGATGTATCATGTGAGAGGTATGAACATATACATCATCAACCCAAGAAAGCAAGTAATAATGGAACATGGGTGATGCGACAAAGCAAGCAATAATATGAATCAAGGCAAGCAAGCTAGTAGTGCGAAGATGCAACGTACTAGAAGGAATCATGTTAAGTATGTCATGTGTGCAAATGGTAGTCATGAATAATGCACAAGACACATCACAAGCATGAAGGCAAGATATGAGTAAAATAACATCAATAGCATGAGGCACATGATAAACATGGCAATAGCAACAAGGATCTCCACCAAGCATGCAAATACACATAGAAGTAGCATAATGGTGAATCATGGGTAGATGCAAGCAAGGGTCACAATTGCATGGCAAAGGCATAGAAGCAAGCATAGCATGCAAAGTGAACATGGTAAATGAGCAAGAAGCGAGAAGCGGTATATAGCCCATAGCCATGTGAGATCCAAGTGAAAGAGATGCGCGTAGACGTTCCGCGAAGAGAGCGGTGGGAAGGGTAGTTCACGGGATCCCAAGTCATCTATGCTCTCAAGAGCTTGTTTCGTCAACTCTTGGGATTGAGAGGTTGACGAGTATACGTGAGTACCTACACAAAACAAAGACAAAGTGAAAATTGTGTATGCGTGGGAGATGTACACATCATCCATCATGATGCGCACGTGCTTGTGTTGGTTAGCACAAAATAGACAGTGCTCAAATAAATGAGATGTGTGATATAGAAACATGTCATCCATCATGCGAGGTTTGTTATTATGTATAGCATAATGGAGACTCAAATTGTGTAATGCATCACAAGAAATATGTAGAGCATTGTTATTCATGGAATGCATATGGTGCAAGCAATTATGGGAATCATGCAATGTATGGAATGCATCAAAATCTCCTAATATGTATGAGGAAACTATGGGGGTCTCCACATGAGCATTAATGGAAACATCACATGGAGAAGATTGACAACATCCCAAAAAATGCATATTTGGAACAATGTGATCACGCCATGGCATAGTAGATGAATTGCGCAAATCATGTAAAGGAAGCATAGCAATATCATCGCATGAAAAACAAAAGCCAATGACCATCATTTTGTCATCTATGCCATAGGTGCAAATGGGATTGATTTTAATGGGGCATGCATAGTTACTATGTTGAGATTGAAAGGAAACAATATGAGAGATCTCACTCATAGCATATGACAAGTTCAATGGATTGTCAAACATGAAGTGACCAGTAGAATTTTCACATGATATCCTATGAAGAATAGCATCACAACTAGGCAAATCAACATGCTCATCATCATATTCATCATAAATTCGTAAGTCATGACATGAAGAAGTCGCACTAGCATGAAGTATGGGAGTAGGTGGAACAACATCATGCAAGCAATCATTGGTAAGATAGTCCACTAGTGGGACAAGAGAAGCACCATCACCTTTGTTACCTATGGAGCATCGCTCATGTGTTGTAGGTGAGGTCTCGAAGAACAAGTCGTGGTCATCTTCATCGTGATGGAACCATGTGGGTGGTGCATCTTCTTCCACCATGGCCATCGTTGTCTCCATTGGAGGTATGGACTCATCAAGGATAGGCGTGTCGTCATGTAGGAGACCTAGCACCATAGAAGAAAACACACGAGGAGTAGAGGTTAAGTCGTCAGAAATCAAAGTGGCCTCACATGCTGTCTCAACTACCTCACTCACTAAGTGTTGTGGCTCACTCACTCCCTCTTGGATGCTCTCACTCGTATGGTTAGTGGAGTCACTCAAATGGCTCTCAACCTCACATAGGATGTGTGGCATGCTCTCAAGTGTGGGGCTAGTGGCGGTCACACTCATCCTCTCATAGGAAATGCTCTTAATGTCACGTGTGGTGGAGTCACTCATGTCACTCATGTGGTGGTGGCTCTCCTCACATGGAAATTGGGGCATCTCGTCACATGTCGTTGTCGGAGTGATGTTGGTGCAAATGTCTCCATGCTCAATCATGTCGTGGTCATAGCCGTGGATGAAGGCCGAAGATGGCACATCATCACTCTCCTCGAAGACCAAAGATAAGGTCTCATGAGCAGTCTCGTAGCTTGACTCAGAGTATGAGTCCAATATTGGTGCCGTCTTCATGTTGTTGAAGAGGTTCGTGCTCATCGCCGTGGTCGAAGAGGATGGCCCTTGCTCGACCTTCTTGTTGCCGTCTTGTTGTGGAGGCCCAAATGATGTGGCACCTCATAGCTCGTCTCCATGACCAAAGGGAAATTCCCATGCTCGGCCATCTTCCTTGAGGGGCTTCCGAAGATGGAAGTGTCTCCCTCGCGCGTAGTTGGTCGCCTTGTAGTTGAATATGTGGATGCAGGCGAACTCACGAGAAGTAGGCGAAGATGACGTACGTCCAAAGGCGAAGATGCCTTGATAGCACTTGGCAAAGATGCCGAAGTGGTTGGTGTAGCCGTAGCTCCGTCTTGGTGGTGCTCGTCTCGCGGTCTTCTCTTATGGTCATGATGTTTGGACATGGCGTGAAGTAGGGCTTGTTGGGACTTGTGCATTTGCGCTTGGCGAGCATCTTCATGATGATGGTGTCGTTGTCGCACTTGAGCTCATAGTAGATGTCGTTCATCGTCGTCGTGCACATGTTGCTTGGAGATGACTTGCCCTTCATGACGAGGTGGATCATGTTGCTTGGACATGGATGACTTGCGATTGCATCATTTTTGTGCTCCGAAGACTTGTGACTTGAACGTCTTCGCCTTGAGGATGATGAAGGGGAAGAACGGTTGATCAACAAGGTCCGAATCTCCTCCACCCTTGCATCTTGCTCCTCCTTTTGTGCGGAAAGCTTGTTGTCGATGTAGTCCCTTTTCCTCGCTTCGGAGTGATGAATGTCGATGGAGAGGTTCTCGATGCGCTCTCGCAATCTTGATTGTGCGCCTTGCATTTGTCGTTGTAGATCGAAGATTGACACTTTGGTGATGTAGTTGTTCACACCGTCGTTGTTGTGGAAGACCAGAGATGAAATGCCTTGCCTATCCATCACAAGATTCGAGCCAATATGAGTGGAGAAAGAGAAGAACGAATACCAAATGTACCTTGACCGAAGTTGAAAGTGGATCAATGATCACTCCAATGTGGACAAGGAAATAGCACAATTGGTACCAATTCTTGTCGGTTTCTCACACCTACACATGTAAGGCTTATGGTGGAGCTCGGTGAGAATAGTGGCACAAAAATTTAATGCAAAATGTTACCAAGAGTCAATAATGTTGAAAGAGATTCACAAATTCGCAAGTGTAATAAGTAGACCAATAGCAATATGTGGCACACGGAAACACACACACAGATAGGTACATGGGGTCGTGCAACCAAGGATGAGCACAAAATGTGGAATCCACGAAAAACGCTCGTGTTGCACAACTCAAGAGAGACGCTAGCACGATTTCTCACTAGGCGGATACGACACTTGTGCACAACCTATAAGATGCAAAATGGATAAACTTTCTATCCCAAGTATGCTATGTATGTATGGTTCCCGGTGTTTGATCCAAGATGATCGGATATGACAATCTTATGCAATGTGGTGGATGCTATGGCTATTGCTTACAAGCTTCTTTGCTCTTTCTCTTTTTCTTAAAAGCTTATTCTTTTTTTGTATGGCCACTTTGCGAAATGCACAAACCAAGATGGTAATTGTGTATATGCGGGAACAAACTTGAGGCACACGAGATGATATGATACCAATATGATATGGTATGTATGCAATGTATGGTGTAGATCACTAATGTGCACAAGTAACATTGCCGGCAATACTCAAATGGCTAGTCTCGATAGGCAAGTAACGCAAAATGGGCTAGGGGTTAACAATGCAATTGCAAGGGGAATGTACAATGGAGGGGTACCACTATACCAAGATGATATGGAGGTTATCGTCCGTGTCGATGAAGAGTAGCGGTGATCTTGATGGAGATACCAAGATGATGGATAATTGTCCCTAAGTAGCCGAAACACCTTAGGAAGCGGAAAAACCGCGAACTCAAAATATCAAACGTCAAATGTCAAAATGGTGGTAGCGGGTTGCGGTGGTGGTTACGGAAGCTCAAAGGGATTGTCGAAATGCAATGATGGGTTGTGGAGTACGCAATGTGGAAATGGAGGGTAAGGTGGTGAACTATACACGGTGTCGGAGTTGGAAGCACGGTCCCTAAGTAGCCGAAACACATTAGGAGACACAACTCACAACACAAACAAAATTGGGTTAAGTTGAGGTGGCGGAAGTGTATGGTGGCAAGGTTATGCGGAAGTGGTGGTGGTGGTTGATGAAGAAGTGACCGTCCCTAAGTAGCCTAGACACCTTAGGAGACTCAAATCACTCCTCAAGCAACCACTAATGCAATGGGGAACAAAATTGGTTAGGTTGCGGAAGGCTATGGTGGTGTAGCGGATGATATGGTGGAGGGCCTAGGCAAACTTGCCAAATTTCAGAAAATTTGATGGATTCAAATGATGTTGGTGCTATTTTTGTGGGAAGGGGAATGCCAAGAGCTTCAAAACGAGCTAAAGAACGTCAAAAATGGAGTTCGGATGAATTAGTTATGGCTGAAACAAAAATTAGCCGAAGTTGATATCTACAGGTAGCGGACGTCCAGAAAAAACGGTCGTCCGGTCGGGTCGGAAATCCGCTGATTCCGCTCGGGTTAGGGGTTCCGGTCGTCCGGTAAGGTCGGACGTCTGGTGGTTCCTGCGGCTCCGGACGTCCGGTAAGGTGACGGTCGTCCGGTGTATCGGGGTCAACTCGAAATCCGAGATTCGGGACGCGATTTTGGACGGAATTTGGGGATTTTGGGGTCAAAATTGATGAGATTTCATGGATGAAAGATGGGGAAACTTGGGGAAATGCTAGATCCACTGGAAACCAAGCAAATCCATGGCTCAAAATTAACAAAACATCATCAAACCAACAACATCATCAAACCAACAAATCACAAAAAAAAATTGGGGCTATTTTTGGTAGGGATTTTCAAATTTAGGATGAAATCAAGCAAATGAAGGCTAGAAAACAGTGGGGGAGGCTCCGAAATTGTGATCAACCTGGCTCATGATACCAAGATGATGTAGGGTAGAACCCTAGTGGCCCAATCTTTCACGAAAGGAGCGGATCCCGCGAAGAACGCGAAGAACACGAGGAGGAAAATCACGAGGGGAACACAAGAGAACACTCAAACCAACAAGAATGATCACACATGTGCTAGATCCTCGAATAGATAACAGAAGATACATGATCCACGGACAACTAAGGATGATACAAGGGTAGTCGGTCTTCTCCGTGAGGAGGTCTTGAATCCATGGGGGATCTTCCCTTAGAAAGGGGGCTTGAATCCAAAGGGATCTTCTCTGAAGAGGCCACAGTCTCTCGCACGGAGGAGATCTGATATGGATGAGCGTAGCTCTATCTCTCAAATGAGCTAAACCAACGCTAACCCTAACTAGGAGGTGGTGGAGGAGTATATATAGTCTAGGGACACGAAGGGGTATGTGAGGGGTACATGGGCTTCAGCCCGCAACACTGGACACAGCCAGGGGCCGGTCGTCCGGCAAGTACCGGACGTCCGGTGGCTCGTGAGGGTCCAGTCGTCCGGTACTTGTCGGACGTCCAGAGTTTTGGCTCGGTTCAGGAGGCGCCAGATTTCCGGGGACGGTCGGATGTCCGGACGCTGGACTGTGTCGGACGTCCGGGACTTGTCGCATGTCCGCTCATTTTGGCTTGGGTGTAGGATCGCCGGTCGTCCGGTCCGGGCCGGTCGTTCGATGGATCTTCAGGCGTCGGGCGTCCGGTGGATCTTCAGGCGTCGGACGTCCGGTCCCGACCGATCGTCCGGTGGCTGGAGCTTCTTCTCTTGGTCCTTGTACTTGGCGTCCTCGCTAGCTCGTCCGTTGGATGTGGTGGATCCGGGGCTTTCCTCTAAGTACCTGGTCATGCATAGCAGACACGTTGGAGGTAGTAGCCATGTCTCACATGAAGAAAGTGAAAGTTCAGAGAGGAGCGAGTTCACCTCGTGTCCAATGGCGTATGTTCGAGGTCTCGTCATATGTCCTCTTGGGGCTTGGAGAGTAGTCGGAGTGTACATGGGGATGAACGTGGGATGTTCCGCATCAGTTGATAATCTTCATATTCGTTCACTTGCCAGTGCATGGCCACTTGGTCAAGGGCTTCAACTTCTCCTTCGCTCATGGAGTCATATGTACCATCGTCATTGAAGATCATGGTATGCTTGTTTATGCATTCGAAGGACTTGTGGCCTCAGCCTCCGCATGTAAAGCATTTGAAGGAACTTGTCTTGATGGTCTCATCGGTTGGGGTAGAGGATGACGAAGCTCTCGGCTTGAAGTTGCTTGTAGTAGGATGATGACTTGAGGTTGTCGAAGTTTTCTTGAGACTTGACTTGTCGCTGTTGCTTGTAGATGGCTTGGTTGAGGTAGAAGGTGTTGTAGTCTTTGAAGCTTGGGAGTTGGAGAAACTATAGGACTTGGATGAGAAATTGGCATATTTGAAGTCATCTTGCACTTGATGTTCCGCCTTGGTAGCTTGATGCACTAGCTCGATGAGGTTCGAGTATGGTTCGAAGTCGGCGATCTTCTTGATTGGGTGGTTGAGTCCATTCAAGAAACATGCCATAGTTTATTCATCATCTTCCGTGACATTAGATCATGATAGAGGCAAAGGTGTCCTGATGTTTCGATGAGATGGTGGCTATCGTTTTCTGTGGGAGTCGACCTTGACGATCCGACTACGAACGTGCGAGACGTCGTGCCTTAGCAATTGCTAAACCAACTTCCGAGGGTTATTGACCACACCAGAGCACGATCAACCTGACCACGAGGGTCTGTTTCCTGCAAGCAAACGAAGAACAAGCAAGAAACTGAGATTGTAATCTGGATATTGCAAATATAAGATGAAAGCTTTTTTGATCAAGGTGGGGTTCTGTGGCGCCTTGGTCTGGTCGTTGAACACAAACGAAGTACGCAAAGTTGCAGCTATGGCGAACTTTTAATCTAAACAAAACCCAAAGCCTAAACGATGCCCTAAGGGCTGTATATATGGAGGAGAGAGGGGGAATTTCGTGGCACTTGGTGGAGGGGTCCGAAACCAACCCTAACTCTTGTTTCCCCACAGATAAGGTGACGCAGCACCTAAAATAGCCACTAGACGAAATTTATGAAGTGGCATCTTGTATATTTCGTCCCATGCTTCATGCACTCATTATGGTGGCTTCAAAGCCTTGGAGTCATCACTTCTAATTCCGTTCTTGTTCCCCTCGCGCATGCCATCATCTCCATGCTTGAACTTGCTCCAAGGTTCATCTTTCTTGTCCAAGCTAGGCCCTTCATTTGTAAGCAAAACAAATGTATCCAATTTAGGCAACATCATATTCTTATGAATATTAGAATCGTTACCAAGAAACAAAAATAACTGATAATTCAATTGGCATGCGCGAGCTCTAGTAATCGGTCCAGTATGTATAGCAGCAGGGGCTGTGGGTGTAACAATGGTATTGATGTCCTCATCATCCTCCCCTTCGTGAAATGAAGTCGTCCTCGACGAAAGTTCATCGTCCTCACCCAAATAAGGCTTCAAATCTGCAATGTTAAAAGTGGGACTAACCCCAAAATCTGCAGGCAGCTCAAGTTTATATGCATTATCATTTATTTTCTCTAACACCTTAAAAGGACCATCAGCACGTGGTACTAGCTTTGATTTGCGCAAATTAGGAAATCTATCCTTACGCAAATGTAACCAAACAAGATCTCCAGGTGCAAACACAACATGTTTTCTACCCTTATCTCCAGCAAGTATATATTTAGCATTCATACGCTCAATGTTTTCCTTAGTTAACTCATGCATTTTTAAAATCAATTCAGCACGTTCTTTAGCATCAAAATTAACCTTCTCCGAAGATGGAAGAGGCAACAAATCAATAGGTGCACGAGGTAGGAAACCATACAAAATTTAAAAAGGGCACATCTTAGTAGTAGAATGCAATGAACTATTATAAGCAAATTCAATATGTGGCAAGCATTCTTCCCACATTTTCTTGTTATTCTTCAAAACAGCCCTAAGCATAGTAGACAATGTTCTATTGACTACTTCAGTTTGTCCATCAGTTTGGGGGTGACAAGTAGTACTAAAAAGCAGCTTAGTCCCCAACTTAGCCCATAAACATCTCCAAAAGTGGCTAAGAAATTTAGTATTACGATCTGAAATAATAGTATTTGGCACACCATGCAAGCGAATAATTTCATGAAAAAACAAATCAGCAACATTAACAGCATCATCGCTTTTATGACATGGTATAAAGTGTGCCATTTTCAAGAACCTATCCATGACAACAAATATGCTATCCCTCCCCTTCTTTGTTCGAGGTAAACCTAAAACAAAGTCCATAGATATATCCTCCCAAGGAACACTAGGTACATGCAAAGGCATATATAAACCATGAGGATTGAGTTGTGACTTAGCTTTTTGACATGTAGTTCAGCAAGCAACAAAACGCTCAACATCCCGTCTCATCTTTGGCCAAAAGAAATGTGTAGCAAGTATATCCTCCGTCTTCTTAACGCCAAAGTGTCCCATTAATCCTCCTCCATGCGCCTCCTGCAACAACAAAAGACGAACGGAGCTAGCTGGAATGCATAGCTTGTTAGCATGAAACACAAATCCATCGTTAAGAACGAACATGTTCCAAGTTCACCCTTCCTTACAATTCCGCAATACATCTTTAAATTCAGCATCAGGAACATATTGATCTTTGATGGTCTCCAAACCAAATATTTTAATGTCAAGTTGTGAAAGCATAGTATAATGACGAGACAATGCATCAGCAATAACATTTTCTTTACCCTTCTTGTGTTTTATGACATAAGGGAAAGTCTCAATGAATTCAACCCATTTAGCATGTCTACGGTTCAGTTTTGCTTGACTTTTAATGTGTTTCAAAGATTCATGATCAGAATGTATAACAAATTCCTTGGGCCATAAATAATGTTGCCATGTTTCTAAGGTACGAACAAGAGCATATAATTCTTTATCATAAGTAGAATAGTTCAGACTAGGCCCACTCAATTTTTTAGAAAAGTATGCAACAGGTTTGCCATCTTGTAATAACACACCTCCTAATCCAATTCCACTAGCATCACATTCAAGCGCAAAAGTCTTATTGAAATTAGGAAGTTGGAGTAAAGGAGCATGTGTCAACTTATCTTTCAATACCGTGAAGGCTTCTTCCTGTGCGGTACCCCAAACAAAAGGCACATCCTTCTTTGTAAGCTCGTTGAGAGGTGCAGCAATGGTGATGAAATCTCTCACGAAACGCCTATAGAAACCAGCGAGGCCAAGGAAACTCCTCAATTGTGTGACCGTTTTGGGCTGCGGCCAACTATCAATATGGCTTTATCAACTTCAATTCCCTGTGGAGTAACAACATAGCCAAGAAAAGATACTCGGTCGTTGCAAAAGGTGCACTTTCCAAGGTTACCAAACAAACGTGCATCACGTTGAGCAATAAAAACAGCACGTAAATGTTCCAAATGTTCCTCCAAAGATTTGCTATAAATCAATATGTCATCAAAGTAAACTACCACAAATCGTCCAATGAAAGCACGTAAAACTTTGTTCATTAACCTCATGAAAGTACTAGGTGCATTAGTTAACCCAAAAGGCATGACTAACCACTCATATAATCCAAACTTAGTTTTAAATGTTTTTTTCCATTCATCTCCCAATTTCATACGAATTTGATGGTATCCACTACGCAAATCAACTTTGGAGAATATTGTAGAGCCACTCAATTCATCAAGCATATCATCCAGCCTAGGAATAGGATAACGATAAAGAATAGTAATTTTATTAATGCCTCTACAATCAACACACATACGCGACATACCATCCTTTTTCGGCACTAAAATGATAGGAACAGCACAAGGACTAAGGGATTCGTGTATATAACCTTTGTTGAGCAGTTCTTGTACTTGACGCATAATCTCCTTCGTCTCCTCTGGATTGGTAAGGTATGGTGCACGGTTGGGTAATGATGCACCGGTAATTAAGTCAATTTGATGCTTAGTCCCTCGAAAAGGTGGTAATCCCGGTGGCACATCTTGTGGAAAGACGTCAGCGAACTCCTGCAAAATGTTAGTGACAGCAGGAGGCAAAGAGGAAGGCACGTCCTCGAATGAAAATAATGGCTCTTTGCACACAAAAGCATAGCAAACAGATTTGCTAAAATCTAGATCATCAATATCAGATTAGGTGGCAAGTAAACATGCACTTTTCAATTTAATTTCAGAAGCAACACTAGATTGTTTATTATTAGGCTGCATTTGTTGCTCAAATTATTTTGCCACAATCTGATTTTCACTCTTATTTTTCTCCTGTTTTGCTTTATTAGCTCTATTAATATCATCTTTCAAAATGGAATCAGGAGTCATAGGAAGCAAAGTAATATTTTTATCCTTATGAACAAGAGTATACTGATTGTTTCTACCGTGGTGTATAGAATTTTTATCAAATTGCCATGGTCTACCAAGTAATAAGGAACATGCTTGCATAGGTACCACCTCACAATGAACATAATAAGCATATGTAGAGATACTAAAATGCACACGAACAGTACATGTTACCTTAACCTTGCCGCTGTTGTTGAACCATTGGATGTAGTGAGGATGTGGATGTGGTCTTGTGGTGAGAGATAACTTCTCCACCATCTCCATGCTATCCAAGTTACTGCAGCTCACTCCATCTATGATGATGCGAACAGAACGTTCCTTCACAACTCCCTTTGTATGGAACAAATTATGCCTGTGATTTTGCTCAGCTTGTGTAACCTGCCCACTCAAAACACGTTGAGCAACTAAACATTCATACATGTCAGCATCGTCAGCAGCCATGTATTGCGTCTCATGATCAGAATCATTTCCACCGTGTTCTTCACGTGTAATAAGAGCCAAAGTCTCCTCATCATAGTCACTAGCGGACTCATACCCACCATCCTCAGTAGCAATCATCACACACTGAGATTGGCATTCTCTTGCAAAATGTCCTCTTCCCTTACATCGACGACAAATAATATCACTTGTGTGCCCTGTTGATGCCATGGAAGAAGAAGAGCTCTGCGCAGGTCCAGCAGGTGTGCTCTTGGTAGATAGTGGTGGTTGTGCCTGCTTTCTTGTATCACGGCTTGAGGTGGCACCTGATGGAGGTGCTGGTGGAGTGGAAGTAGAGGATGCACGTGGTGTCCATGATGAAGATCGACCAACAGAAAAGTTAGTTCGCGCCAATGCCTGTCGATCCTGCACTTCACGTTCAGATTTACAAGCAAGATGGAATAAAGAAGTGATATTATTATACTCCTTATACTCTAGGATGGTCTGAATCTCTCTATTTAATCCACCCATAAAACATGCAAGCATAGCTTCATTCTCCTCAACAATACCACATCTAATTGTGCCAGTTTGTAATTACTGATAATATTCTTCTACAAAAAAATTTCCTTGTCTTAAACGCTGCAATTTTTGAAGTAATTCACGTTGATAATATGGTGGAACCCAACGAGTACGCATAGCGATTTTCAAAGTGGCCCAAGTAGCTGGAATAGGATATAATCTACAATGCTCAGACCACCGAACACATGCAAAACTAGTGAATGCATAAACAACAGCAGGAACACGTCTCTCCTCCGGATATTGTAAACATGTAAATCGTTGTTCAGTTTCTAACTCCCAAGTAAGATATATATCAGGAACATATCTACCCTCAAATGGTGGAATATTCAATTTTAGTTTAGGTAGATGGTCATGATCTCGTACCTCAGGGTGAGCCCTACCATTGCCATTATTTGCATGTGGACGACCTGGTGGTTGCTGTGCTGGTGGTGTCACATAGTTCTGATTTTGATCAACCTCATCCTCGTAATCTCCGGCAAAATCATCCTCCTCCGCATCACCAGCTAGAGCCATAGAAGTATCAACAGCAGCACCAATAGTTTGGCCAGGTGCAAGAGGGAGACGGCTCGCTCGGCGGAGGGCTGTTTCACGATGTGTAGGTAGTCGTCGTTGTTGTTGTTGTAGAGGTGCGTTAGGTGCAGCCGGTGGTGGTGGTGGAAGACGCGCGAGCAATTCATTAAACCTGTTATCGAGATTTGTTGGAAACGTCATCTCCATGCCATCTATCTTCTCCATAGCCTCTTCAAATCTGTTTATCACATCTTGCACCAGTCCACTCATCATTTGCTGAAATTTATCATGCAACTCCTTATTCGTCATGTTCTCCCAGTCAGTCTCGTCGGCTTGTGATCCTGCCATGGTTAGCAACAATAGAAACACACAAGAATATGATCCTACAGACTACTAACAAGAGGTGGTGGTGGTGTCATAAATCCGTCAAGAAAATTTCAAATTCTTACCAGTTCTTACCCAGCAGCAGGCGGTGATCGGCAACCGTCACAGTCAAAACTCTCAAAGCTTGGATAGAGCGATTACCAGGGAGAGTAAAACGCACGACGTAGATGTATGTGGAGCTGGGAAGGCTTATAATATGGTAGCAAAAAGGGTCAGCAATAATCAATTCAGAGATGCAAAGTTGAATAAACGCTCAACAACGGTACTGTGCTGGTCCTAGGCTAGACCGTGCTAGAGACGCGAGCCTAGAACACTAACAAAATCACGGCGCTGCACATAAACAATGGAGGAGCACACTCTGAATTCTTTTTTTCCTTTTTTCACTATTTTTTGCACTTTTTTTCCTCTTTTTTTGCTCCGCAACAAATTTTTTTCGAAAAAAGTCTACAAATGGTCTAAAAACTGCCTAGCCAGAATTTTCTAGACTTAGTTCTTTTTTTGAGTTTGGAACTATTTTTCTTCTGCGGGTAGCACGGAATCATAGGAGTCCTACTCTGTCATGACTCGGAGTATGGCGTGATCTGGAACTCGAAAACAATGCAACAATTACTGGACTCGGACTAGGACTGGTGGCGGAGATGAATCTGGTGGAATCTCGGACTGGTGGCAGCGATGAATATGGTGGAAATCGGACTGGTGGCGGATATATGTTGCATGTGAACTCGGATTGGCGTGATGGCGGCGGATATGTGGTGGCGTATATGGACTCGGATTGGTGGTGAATATGGCAGCGACGATGAAGTTGGTGTGGTGGTGGTATATGGCAGCAGCGATGATGATGATGCGCTGGTGATATATGGTAGCGGTGACGTGACAACCTGTGAACAGAACTCGAAAGTCTAAAGGACTAGACGCTAAGACCAGCAACTTGACACGACGATGCAACCGCAAATTCAACAAAGCAAATACAGAAAAGGTTATGCAAAGGCTCAGATTGGTTCGGATAGGATGAACTAACCCTAATTTTTTTTGGCTTTTTCGTGGACTATAGGTACGAAGAATAGACTCGATCTAAACTACGAAAAACTGTAAAATCTCACCGAGCAACCTGAAAATCTGATACCACTTGATAGAGGCAAAGGTGTCCCGATGTTTCGATGAGATGGTGGCTATCGTTTTCTGTGGGAGTCGACCTTGATGATCCGACTACGAACGTGCGAGACGTCGTGCCTTAGCAATCGCTAAACCAACTTCCGAGGGTTATTGACCACACCGGAGCACGATCAACCTGACCACGAGGGTAAGTTTCCTGCAAGCAAATGAAGAACAAGCAAGAAACTGAGATTGCAATCTGGATATTGCGAATATAAGATGAAAGCTTTATTGATCAAGGTGGGGTTCTATGACGCCTTGGTCTGGTTGTTGAACACAAACGAAGTACGCGAAGTTGCAGCTATGGCGAACTTTTAATCTAAACAAACCCCAAAGCCTAAACGATGCCCTAAGGGCTGTATATATGGAGGAGAGAGGGGGAATTTCGTGGCCCTTGGTGGAGGGGTCTGAAACCAACCCTAACTCTTGTTTCCCCACACATACGGACTCTAAAAACAGCCTATACTTAAGTACTTCGAAAATACATGGGCCTGGCCCAATAATAAGGTGACGCAGCACCTAAAATAGCCACTGGACGAAATTTATGAAGTGGAATCTTGTATATTTCGTCCCGTGCTTCATGCACTCATTATGGTGGCTTCAGAGTCCTGGAATCATCACTTGCAACTCCGTTCTTGTTCCCCTTGCGCATGCCATCATCTCCATGCTTGAACTTGCTCCAAGGTTCATCTTTCTTGTCCAAGCTAGGCCCTTCTCATGAACATTAGAATCGTTACCAAGAAACGAAAGTATGTATAGCAGCAGGGGCTGTGGGTGTAACAATGGTATTGATGTCCTCATCAGATCGTATCAAGGCAACCTCCATTTCCTTGTAGTATTCTTCAACACTCTTGGTTCCTTGTTTGAGGAGTTGGAGTTTCTTGAAAAGGTCGCAGTTGTACAATGTTGGCACAAAACGTGCTCTCATGACATCCTTCATTTGTGCCCAAGTAGTGATGGGTGGTTCACCTCTTGCCTCACGGCGCTCAATGACATGTTCCCACGAAATGAGGACGTAGTCTTGGAACTCAAGGGATGCCTTCGTGATCTTCTTCTCTTCCTCATAGTTGTGCAAGCAGAAGATTTTGTCAAGCTTCAATGCCCATGAAAGGTACACTTCAGGATCATTTCTTCCATTAAACTTGGGCATGGTGAACTTTAGCTTGTCGTATCGTTGCTCTTCATTGTGTTGGGGTCGGGGATGATGACGTCCTTGACGAGGAGGATCATCTCCCTCAACTTGCTCTTGTCTTGGAGGATCTCCATTGTCTTCTTGCTCTTGTCTTGCAGGATCTCCCTTGTCTTCTTGCTCTTGTCTTGGAGGATCTCCATTTTCTTCTTCCTCTTGGTGAACTTGAGGTGCTTGTCGAGTTTGTGGAGGAGCTTGACAAACTTGATGATGCACTCTTGTTTGAAAAATCCTCTCTTGAAACTCATCGTGAAGCGCTTCTTGATGCTCACGAGCTTGCCGGTTGCGTGTGGCTACAACTCGACTTGAATCTTGGAGGGCACGTTGCACCTCAAGTCCTTGAGCTTCACGTTGTTGTTATTCTTGATGTTGTGCCTCGGCATCTTGTTCCTCCTGATGTTGTCTCGCATGCTCTTCCTCTTCTTGATGGCGTTGGCATTGCCGTTCTCGTTCTTGCGCCAAAGTAGCTGGGTTTTGACGGTGTCGTTTCTCTTGATAGTCTTTGTCGTGTAGAGTGTTGCGGTTTGCTTGACGGTCTTGGCGCGCGGCACGTCAAAGAGTATTCAATGTCGGTGTACTTGAGCCAGAGATGCTGTCGTTGGAGTATCGACTTGAGCTGCTCCGTCTTGAGTAGGACAAAGTGGAAGAAGAGCGGTTGAGCAACAAAGCACGGATCTCATCCATTCATGCGTCATTATCTTGTTTGTGGTCGTCGAGCTTCTTGTCGAAGTAGCCTCTTGTACGTTGCTCGGAGAGTCGCAAGTCGGTGGCAAGGTTGTCGATGCGTTCATTCAACTTGTTGCTCTTGATGCAAAGCAGCACGTTGTGCACCAAAGAGGTGTCTCTTTGTGACGTAGGAGGACATGTCATTGTCTTGCTCGATGAAGACTGGCTTGGTAGAAGTACTTGGCTTATACGGCATTCCAGGCAAATACGTGAGTGTGAGAAAGAGAAGAACTTATACCAAATGTACCTTGACCGATGTTGAAGACGGATCAATGATCACTCAAATGTGGAACAAGGAAATAGCACAATTAGTACCAATTCTTGTCGGTTTCTCACACCTACACAATTAAAAGCTTATGGAGGAGCTCGGTTAGGATGGTGGCATAAAATTTGATGCAATTGTTAGTGAGCCTCAATAATGTTGGAAAAGATTTACAAATTTGCAAATGCAACCACTAGACCAATAACAAGATATGGTACACGGGAACTCACACTTAGAGAGATAAATGGGATAGTGCAACCAAGGAATGAGCGAAAATGTGGAATACATGAAAATTCTCTTGTTACAAAACACTAGAGATACGCCAGGACGATTGCACAATAGGCGGATACGAAGACTTGTGCACAACATACTAAGCAAAAATACAACGACTTCTATCCCAAGTATGCTCTATATATGGTGTTCCAATGATATGATCCAAGATGATCTAGTATGACAATCTTAATGTAGTATGATGCTATGGTTCTTGCTTAAAAGCTCTTTCCTTATCTTTCCCTTTTGCTTCAAAGCTTGTTTCACTCTTTCTCTTTTGAGCTCTTTTCTCATGCAATGCATCACGAACCAAGATAGCAATTGTGTATGCGATGACAACTTTGTGACACAAAAGACGATACCAAGATATACACCAACATGATATGATATGTATACTATGGAAAATATTATCACTAAGGTGCACAAGTCACATTGCCAGCAATAATCAAAGGCTAGTGTCGATGGGTAAGATACACAAAATTGGGCTATGGTGGTTATCAATGCAATGGCAAGATTGTATAATAATGGGTATCAATATACCAAGATGAGGTTACCGATTCATGCTTACGGTATGGTGTCAAAATAGTGAAGTGTTGTTGTCGATGACGAATCCATGGCGAAGATGAGCGGCGGTGATGTTGATGTCAAACCATCCCTAAGTAGACGAAACACATTAGGAACAGGAACCGCAACTCAAATTCTCAACGCAAAATGTGGCAAAATTGTGTCAGAGTGTGAAACGAGTAAGCAATGGTGGTTGCGGAAAACGATTGTGGTATTGGGGTGTGTATGCGGAAGAAGAATGGGTATAGGAGTGTGTATGTCGAAGTGGGAGTGGAGAGGTGGTGGTGGCCGAACTGGACGTTTTCAGTTTTGGCAGGAAGCGTCGGACGTCCGGTAGAGGGCAGACAACCGGTGGTCGGACGTCCGGTAGCTCGCAGATGTCCGGTTCCTGGGCGATTTCCGGGCACGGGATGAACAGCTAGGGTTCATGGTGGTGGTGGCGAAACCGGCCAAAGCTGGGCGATTTTGTGGATGGAAATGGTGGGGATGATGGGGGAAAGCTAGATCCACTCGTGGCAAAGAAAATCTATGGATCAAATCCAACAAAACTTCATCAAACCAACAAATCACAAAAAAAATTCGGACTATTTTTGGTGGGGATTTTCGAAATTAGGGAAGAACACAACAAAATCAATCTAGAAAAAGAAGAGGGGAGGCTCCAAAATCGTGATTAACTAGGCTCATGATACCAAGATGATGTAGGGTGGAACCCTATACGTCTGATTGTTCACGAAAGGAGTGGATCCCGCAATGAACACGAAGAACACAAGGGGAAAACACAAAAGGAAACACAAGAGAATCACTTAAACCAACGAGACTAGGTCACACATATGCTAGATCCTTGAAACACAAAGAGATACACGATCTGAATCCAACAAAGGACGATACATAGGTAACCGGTTCTTCTCTGAGAGGAGGTCTTGAGGTCTTCCCGTTAGGGGTCTTGAATCCAAGTGGATCTTCTCCGAAGAGGGGACGGTCCCTCGCGATGGAGTAGATCCGGATGGATCAGCGAAGCTCTATATCACATATGAGCTAACACAGCACTAACCCTAACTAGGAGGAAGAGGTCTATTTATAGTCTTAGTGAAAATGGGGGTGAAATGAAAGGGTACATGGGCCTCGGGCCCGAAACTATGCGCAGACAGGTACCAGACGTCCGGTGGGTTATGGTCGTTTGGTGGCTCGTGGGCGTGTGGACGTCCGGTAGTCACCGGATTTCCGCTCGTTTTGGTTCGGTTGAGGTGGCACCGGATTTACGGAGATGGCCGGTCGTCTGGTCGCCGCTCGTCAGGTGGCGTCGGACATCCGTTGTTTCGGCTCGGGTGTGGTGACGCTGGTCATCCGGTCCTGGCCGGATGTCTGCTCGCTGTAGCTTGCGTTGGCTGGGGCCTGGGCGGGCTAGTGTTTTAGGTGCCGGACGTCCGGTCCCGACCGGCCGTCCGGTGGCTGTAGCTTTACTGGTAGCTCCTCTTCTTGTCCTTGGTACTTTATGTCCTCGCCGTCTTGTCCGTTGGATGTAGCTACTCCGTGGCCTGCCTCCGAGTACCTGATCACACATAGGGTCTCCACATGAGGTAGTAGCCATGTCTCATATGTAGGAAGTGGAAGTCCGGAGAGGAGCGAGTTCACCTTAGCTTCGATAGCCTTTACTCGGGCTCTTGTCATTGGTCCAAGTGGTGTCGTAGGTGACGTAGGTAGGTCCATGGGGATGACCTTGGGATGCTCCGCATCATCTCCCCCGCATGGGAAAGATACGACCTCGGATAGAAATCTTCATCACCATGGTAGGGCGAGACATCCTTGACGTTGAAGACGTCGCTCACATTGTACTTGTCGCGCGAGAGGTCGATCTTGTAAGCGTTGTTCTTGTAGAATGCTAGCACCTTGAAGGGTCCATAGGCGCGTGGTAGAAGTTTCGACTTGCGTTCGATGGGGAAGCGTTCCTTGCGAAGGTGTAGCCACACAAGATCTCCAATGTTGAATATCATGGGTTGCTTGTTGACGTTGAGCTTGGTCACGAGTTGTTGTACTTGGGCGCTCGATCGTGTGCCTTGTATCTTCATGCATCTTCTTGAGATAGTTCACGCGGGCACTCGCGTCCATATTGGTGCGCTCTTGTAGTGGTAGAGGAAGAATGTCCAATGGACACAACGGGTTGAAACCGTAGACGAACTCGAAGGGGGACTTGAAGGTAGTCGAATGTCTTGCACGGTTGTAGGCATACTCGGCGATCGGTAGGCACTCTTCCCACTCCTTGATATTCCTCTTGATCAACACGCATAGTAGGGTGGAGAGCATTCGGTTCGTCACTTCCGTTGGGCCATCGGTTTGTGGATGATATGCCATGGAGAATAGTAGCTTGATTCGGAGCTTGGTGCATAAGGTCTTCCAAAAGTAACTGAAGAACTTGATGTCCCGGTCCGAGACAATCGTCTTTGGCACTCCATGTAGGCGCAAAATTTCCCTACAAAAAATATTTGCAACATGTGAAGCATCTTCTATCTTGGTGCAAGGAATGGAATGAGCCATTTTAGAGAATCGGTCCACAACAACAAACACGAAATCTTTGCCATTTCTAGTTCTAGGAAACCAAGCAAAAAATTCATGCTAATTTCTTCCCATGGGTGAAATGGAATTGGAAGGGGTGTATATAGTCCATGAGATTGAGCTTTGGACTTAGCTTTGCGACATGTCGTTCCCAAGATGTATGCATCAAACATTTGGCATAAGGAATAGCAAAAGTAGGATCATGTGCATACAAGTCTTTTATGTGCTCAAAGCCTATGCCATTCAATTCAAGTTTGGTGACAAGCATGCATATGCGGAAAAGAGCGTCCGCCAAAACATTTTCATTGCCTTTAATGTACTTGATGACATAAGGAAATGACTCAATGAATTCACTCCATTTAGCATGACGCTTGTTCAACTTAGTTTCACCCTTAAGATACTTAAGCGTTTCATGGTCGGTATGGATGACTAATTCATGACGGCGAAGATAATGTTTCCATTCATGCAAAACTCGCACAAAAGCATATAGCTCTTTGTCATAGATGGGGTAGTTGAGTTGTGCTTCGGAAAGTTTCTCACTTGAGTAAGCTATGGGGCGCTTCTCTTGCGTTAACACACCTCTTGTGCCATTACCACTAGCATCGCAATGAATTCTGAAAGGTCTGTCAAAGTTGGGTAATGCAAACACGGGGGCATGAGTAAGCACATTCTTAAGCTCATTGAATGCGGTATCTTGGGGTGGTCCCCAAACAAAAGGCGCATTCTTCTTGCTCAAAGCATGCAAAGGTGAAGCAATGGTGCTAAAATCCTTCACAAATCGATGATAGAAACCGGCTAAACCAAGGAAACTACGCACTTGTTGCAAGCTGGTTGGTTGAGGCCAAGTTTTAATAGCATTGATCTTAGATTCATCTACATGAACACCTTAGAAGACACGACGAAACCCAAGAAAACAAGCTTGTCAACACCAAAAAGGCATTTGTCCATATTCGCATAAAGGTGCTCTGTTCTAAGAGTTTGTAGCATGGTTCTAAGGTGGGTGACATGGTATTTTAGAGATTTGCTAAAGACAAGAATATCGTCAAAGTAGACCACAACAAATACACCAATATAGGTTCGAAAAACAAAATGCATGAGTCACATGAAAGTACCGAGTGCTTCAGATAAACCCATTAGCATAACAAGCCATTCATATAAGCCAAATTTGGTCTTAAATGCATTTTTCCATTCATCACCTTCTTGGATGCGTATTTGATAGTAGCCACTTTTAAG
>NC_053022.1:183839907-184044138 GCF_003073215.2 Triticum urartu | reverse complement strand
TAAGTGAAGCACATAGAGCAAAACTACATAGCTCAAAAGATATAAGTGAAGCACATAGAGTATTCTATCAAATTTTAATTCATGTATGGCTCTCTCAAAAGGTGTGTACAGAAAGGATGATTGTGGCATATTAAAACACAAAGACACAAATAATACAAGACGCTCCAAGCAAAACACATATCATGTTGGTGAATAAAAATATAGCTCCAAGTAAATTATCGATGGAAGTGGACGAAAGAGGGGATGCCTTCCGGGGCATCCCCAAGATTTGACTTTTTGGTCTCCTTGGATTATCTTGGGGGTGCCATGGGCATCCCCAAGCTTAGGCTCTTTCCACTCCTTGTTCCATAATCCATCAAAAGAATTCACCCAAAACTTGAAAACTTCACAACACAAAACTTAAAGTAGAAAACTCATGCGGCTATGGCCCTGGTGGGTCTCCACTGTCATCCTCTCCAAGTTAAGTCATCTTCTGATTCCTCATGTTCGTTAACCATGTTGACAATGTGAGGCGGCGGCGCCACGGCAAGTGCAACAACTCGTAGGATGACGGAGAGGGCCTTGTGGGCCCTACGGATGGTCTGATACAACGCCCGCTGCTCATTCAGGAAGCCAAGATGTTAGGGACACATGTCCGCAATGGCATTGTCATTCTCTTGTTCGCCGGTGATTCATCCTTCCACAAGCCGATGCTCGTTGAGGAGACGGAGGTTGCAGCACAACTCCTCCTACGCTAGTAGCTCTTCCGCCATTAGGGTGTCGAAGTGCGGCCGGACCTGCTCTATGGTGAACACGGCATGAAACGGCTTGGGCGGTGGCGCCGGCTCCTGTTCGGAAACCATGTCCATCGTATGATTTGTCGTCGCTGAGCTTGGCAAGCTCGCTAGAGAGCCAGCATGTCCGACTGCTGGACCAGACCGCTGCCAGGCATCAGTGTGACCGCCCTGGCCCACCAAGACTCCCTCCCTCGCCCGCGTGCAGTTTTCGCCCAAAAAGGTCAGCATTGCCTGCGCCGCTTCACGGAGCAGGTGATTGATCCGCGTTCAAATGAGACAAGTGTCATCCGTCCATTCGTCTGCCGCCCACATTAATGATATGTGGTTGCCGAGGCGGCTACTCTGGCGCCACCCGTTCGTCCCTCTGCCGCCCACCATTGCTACTAGTACAACGCCCGTGCATTGCTATGGGCTATAGTGCATATAAATGAATCACACAAATAATGAAAGTCATCTTCAAGATCGAAACTCATTTGTTGCTCATACATTCGAGCTTGTTTGGGACATCAAACGGGCGCCCATCAGACTCCCCAGAATGCAAATGTCTGGCAGTCCAGGCACCCTCAAATCTAGATCATATGTTGGGGTAAATGTGGTTTCCTGGACTATCGACCATGTTACCTACAACATGTGGGCCCAACACAAAAATCACCTTGCGACCCACCCTTTTTGCTTTTCTTGTTGGACCCCACCCCTTTCGCTTGGTTTCCTGTCATAGCGAGACATTTCTCGCTGGAGTCCTCTACCAACCTCCCCGCTCTCCGCCCTTATCCCCTTCCCACATGTTTTTGCTGATCCACAACCGCCATAAGGGGAAGGAGAGGCATGCGCCCCCCGTTATGCCCCCTAGGCAAGATGGTAGATCTGATGCCTTCTAAGACATTTCCATGTTGTAATATACTTTTGAGTGTCATGCATTACTACCAAAGAAAAATATGATGTCCATTGTTTAGCATGCAACTAACATGCCACCGTGTCCTTTATTAACTCTTGAACCAACCAATCAATTTATTTACCCTTCTGTCCGATCCAAAAAATTGTACGACTTGATATACAAAATATATGAACCACTCATTCATGCAGTTTGTTACTAAACCATCTAATGAAATATAATTTACCACATTTTTGAAAGTATGGGAATTATTCCGCTCAATGAACTGTAATTAAACATACCAAACCCAATTCCCATCCACATCCACTTACACATCTACTGTATAATATAAGTGGGAGCTCCACATGTGTCCAAATATTTTTTGACGGGACAAGTGGACATGCCACATCCCACATAATCTGAAGTGAATGGTAGAGTTAGCTAAACTGTTGTACCGAAACAAAATACTACTTCTCACACTTCAAGTAAACCTCCTCCACGATCCAGCAGCACCAACCTCACCTTGCCTCCCCACCTGCCAGCGTCACTCACTCGTAACCCCTCCTCCAGCTACCAATCTAACCTAGCTGTCGGGTGTCCCCTTTATGGTCCTGATGGTGTCACCGCTCCAGTGTTGGCTCCCTCGAACTCCCTCTCCCCATGTTGCCTCTCCACGAGCATGTCACTCTGTTACTTTCTGGTTGATATGGGGATATATATTCAAATAGTCATGTCATATTCTAATTATGTGATAAAGTTGATCCGATCTGAACAAAGGGCATTCATATGCAAGCATTAATCGAATCTATGTTAAATTATCTCTAGGTCTACTCTTTCCATTGACTTGTCTATGGAATTCACTATAGTATATGCAGCTATATGCACAAGTTCATAACTTAGAAATAAAATGTTACATTGTGTACACCACCAACAGATGAACTCAATAGATAACATTAGGAATTCAGAGATAGACAAACTCAATTTTTGGTTCATAAATCAACACTGAATTTGAAGAGGAACGAGGAGAACGTGAAGTCGGTGTCAGAGGAGACGACATGGACCTTGATGATAAATCACGTGACGACAACAATCATGTGAAGCTAAATGAAAAACTCATGTTGATCTTGCAGATGGGCACCCGCCGTAGGTCCTGCACTCCACCATCCGTGGTTGTCGTAGCACTGGCTACGTGCCCCGCCACGGCCAGTTGTATATTACGGTCCTAAAGATACATTATGAATGAGTAACTTATTTCATGTTGTGGCTCTATATTGGTAGAAGAAAAATAATAGATACCGGAGGAGGCCATGCGGGGGGAGTAATAATTTTCTTTCTTTTTGCTCAATCTGCCATAACCATAAGGCATACAACATAGCAGCCGAAATACTTTAAATGCAAGGAATTGGAACGCACCTGACAAGATGGTAAGAATGAGTAATCCTGTATAAGCTATATTAATATAAATTGAGAATTTATATTTATTAAAAGCTTATAACTAATATATAGTATATGTAATTTGTCACATATTATCTACTTGCCAGACCTCAGTCCTACAAGATGCCAGGCAAAATTATATATGTGACATTCCCATAATTCGAACTACCGAAAAATATTCACCACTATCAATTGGCACTGCTTTAAAGCAAAACACACACACACAATTATCTAAGTGTATAGACAATAGTATTCGGCAGACTTGGTTGTACTTTTCAAGTGTTTACAATAATACTGAATTTATGTATTGCAAAAACATTCAGGGATGACATGCATGTGTTATAGAAAAACTTAAAAGATCAAATCTTGGACCTTATTGACCCCGGGATAAATATAATCTTCCCAATGACGTGGAGGAAGAGTGGCCGGCTTCAAGTGTGACCTCGACGGTGATGAACTCAAAGGGCAAGTGAGTGTGGTCCTCAGCTTGTCAATCTCCGCATGGCCTCCTCCATGGCAGCGCGAGGTCGCCTAAGAGGTAGGACGAGCGGGAGGTCGCGCAGGAGGTAGGACGAGTGCCTCGTCAGCGGCACCTTATCAACATGAGGATGCAGACGGTAGAAGACATGGAGGTCGACCTCCGCCGCCTCGGACATGCTTGTAACCCGCACACCCGCACCCACAAACACCGCGCGCTGCCGTACTTCTTTAGGCCGTGGACGTTGATGGTCACATCACATACTTCTTCGGCGCTGACGCCGCCTACCCATGCGGGAGACTCTAGACGTGGACTGATGAAAGCTCACCAAGGAGGAGCGCCGGAGGATCGTAGATGGCACCTCAAGAAGTGGCTAGCCTTGCTGCCAGATAATGAAAACCAGAAAAGTTGTGAATATATTAAGGCGTCTGTGTTATTTAGGAAGAAAAGTTATGTGATTTGTGATGTATATCGGGAAAGTTCTGATTCTATACGTGAGATAAAAACCATAAGATGGGTGATACATTTCCAATGTATCTATAATTTTTGATTGTTCCATGCTGTTATATTATCAATCTTCGATGTTTCATAATCATTTTATATCATTTTTTGGTACTAACCTATTGACATAGTGCCAAGTGTCAGTTGCTATTTTTTCCATGTTTTTTACATCGCGGAAAATCAATACGAAACAAAGTCCAAATGCCACGAAACTTTACGGAGATTTTTTATGGACCAGAAGACACGTAATGGGCCCTGGCTGTGCCTGGGGGTGCTTCGAGGAGAGCACAACCCACCAGGGCGCGCCAGGAGTCCCAGGCATGCCCTGGTGGGCTGTGCCCACCTCGGGTGCCCCTGGACTGCCTTTTTGCTTTATAAATACCCCAATATTCCCAAAACCCTAGGGGAGTCGACGAAATATTGATCCAGCCGCCGCAAAGTCCAGAACCACCAGATCCAATCTAGACACCATCTCAGATGGGGTTCACCACCTCCATTGGTGCCTCTCCGATGATGCGTGAGTAGTTCTTTGTAGACCTTCGGGTCCGTAGTTAGTAGCTAGATGGCTTCCTCTCTCTCTCTTGATTGTCAATACAATGGTCTCTTGGAGATCCATATGATGTAACTCTTTTTGCAGTGTGTTTGCTGGGATCTGATGAACTTTGAGTTCATGATCAGACCTATATTTTTATATCCATGAAAGTATTTGAGTTTCTTTGATCTCTTTTATGCATGATTGCTTATAGCCTCATATTTCTTCTCGATATTTGGGTTTTGTTTGGCCAGCTTGATCTATTTATCTTGCAATGGGAAGAGGTGCTTTGTAGTGGTTCGATCTTACGGTGCTTGATACCAGTGACAGAAGGGGAATTGACACGTATGTATCATTGCTACTAAGGATAAAATGATGGGGTCTATCTCTATATAGATAGATCTTGTCTACATCATGTCATCGTTCTTATTGCATTACTCCGTTTCTCCATGAACTTAATACACTAGATGGATGCTGGATAGCGGTCCATGTGTGGAGTAATAGTAGTAGATGCAGACCGGAGTCGGTCTACTAATCTTGGACGTGATGATGATAACCCACAAGTATAGGGGATCGCAACAGTTTTTGAGGGTAGAGTATTCAACCCAAATTTATTGATTCGACACAAGGGGAACCAAAGAATATTCTCAAGTATTAGCAGCTGAGTTGTCAATTCAACCACACCTGGAAACTTAGTATCTGTAGCAAAGTGTTTAGTAGAAAAGTAATATGATAGTGGTGGTAGCGGTAGCAAAAGGTAACGGTAGCAAAAGTAATGTTTTGGTATTTTGTAGTGATGATAGCAATAACAACGGAAAAGTAAATAAGCGAAGAACAATATATGGAAAGCTCGTAGACAATGGATCAGTGATGGAGAATTATGCCAGAGGCGGTTCATCATGTAACAATCATAACATAGGGTGACACAGAACTAGCTCCAATTCATCAATGTAATGTAGGCATGTATTCCGAATATAGTCATACGTGCTTATGGAAAAGAACTTGCATGCCATCTTTTGTCCTACCATCCCGTGGCAGCGGGGTCCTAACGGAAACTAAGGGATATTAAGGCCTCCTTTTAATAGAGTACCGGAACAAAGCATTAGCACATAGTGAATACATGAACTCCTCAAACTATGGTCATCACCGGTAAGTATCCCGATTATTGTCACTTCGGGGTTAACGGATCATAACACATAATAGGTGACCATAGACTTGCAAGATAGGATCAAGAACTCTCATATATTGATGAAAACATAATAGGTTCAGATCTGAAATCATGGCACTCGGGCCCTAGTGACAAGCATTAAGCATAGCAAAGTCATAGCAACATCAATCTCAGAACATAGTGGATACTAGGGATCAAACCCTAACAAAACTAACTCTATTACATGATAGATCTCATCCAACCCATCACCGTCCAGCAAGCCTATGATGGAATTACTCACGCACGGCGGTGAACATCATGAAATTGGTGATGGAGGATGGTTGATGATGACGATGGCGACGGATTCCCCTCTCCGGAGCCCCGAACGGAATCCAGATCAGCCCTCCCGAGCGGTTTTAGGGCTTGGCGGCGGCTCCGTATCGTAAAACGCGATGAATCCTTCTCTCTGATTTTTTCTCTCCTGGAAACCAAATATATAGAGTTGGAGTTGAGGTCGGAGGAGCTCCAGGGGGGCCACGAGGTAGGGGGCGCGCCCCCCACCCTCATGGACAGGTGGTGGTCACCTTGGTCTTCATCTTTTGCAAGGATTTTTTATTATTTCCGAAACGTTGTTCCGTGAAGTTTTAGGTCATTCCGAGAACTTTTGTTTCTGCACATAAATAACACCATGGTAATTCTGCTGAAAACAACGTCAGTCCGGGTTAGTTCCATTCAAATCATGCAAGTTAGAGTCCAAAACAAGGGCAAAAGTGTTTGGAAAAGTAGATACGATGGAGATGTATCAACTCCCCCAAGCTTAAACCTTTGCTTGTCCTCAAGCAATTCAGTTGATAAACTAAAAGTGATAAAGAAAAACTTTTACAAACTCTGTTTGCTCTTGTTGTTGTAAATATGTAAAGCCAGCATTCAAGTTTTCAACAAAGATTATGACTAACCACATTCACAATAACGCTTAGGTCTCAAGTTTACTCATATCAATGGCATAATCAACTAGCGAGCAATAATAATAAATCTCGGATGACAACACTTTCTCAAAACAATCATAATATGATATAACAAGATGGTATCTCGCTAGCCCTTTCTAAGACCGCAAAACATAAATGCAGAGCACCTTTAAAGATCAAGGACTGAATAGACATTGTAATTCATGGTAAAAGATATCCAGTCAAGTCATACTCAATGTAAACTAACAGTAATTAATGCAAATGACAGCGGTGCTCTCCAACTGGTGCTTTTTAATAAGAAGATGATGACTCAACATGAAAGTAAATAGATAGGCCCTTCGCAGAGGGAAGCAGGGATTTGTAGAGGTGCTAGAGCTCGGTTTTGAAATAGAGGTGAATAATATTTTGAGCGGTATACTTTCATTGTCAACATAACAACCAAGAGATGGCAATATCTTCCATGCTACACACATTATAGGCGGTTCCCAAACAGAATGGTAAAGTTTATACTCCCCCTCCACCAACAAGCATCAATCCATGGCTTGCTCGAAACAACGAGTGCCTCCAACTAACAAGAGTCCCAGGGGGAGTTTTGTTTGCAATTATTTTGATTTGATTTGCATAAAGCATGGGACTGGGCATCCCGGTGACCAGCCACTTTCTCATGAGTGAGGAGCGGAGTCCACTCCTCTTGAGAATAACCCACCTAACATGGAAGATACGGACAGACCTAGTTGATGCATGAGCTATTCGAGCATACAAAACAGGATATTTATTTGAAGGTTTAGAGTTTGGCACATACAAATTTACTTAGAACAGCAGGTAGATATTGTATATAGGTAGGTATGGTGGACTCATATGGAATAACTTTGGGGTTTATGGAGTTGGATGCACAAGCAGTATTCCCGCTTAGTACAGGTGAAGGCTAGCAAAAGACTGGGAAGCGACCAGCTAGAGAGCGACAATAGTCATGAACATGCATTAAAATTAATCAACACCGAATGAAAGCATGAGTAGGATATAATCCACCATGAACATAAATATTGTGAAGGCTATGTTGATTTTGTTTCAACTACATGCGTGAACATACACCAAGTCAAGTTACTTAAATCATTCAGAGGAGGATACCACCCTATCATACCACATCACAACCATTTTAATAGCATGTTGGCACGCAAGGTAAACCATTATAAGCTCCTAGCTAATCAAGCATGGCACAAGAAACTATGATCTCTAGTTGTCATCGCAAACATGTTTATTCATAATAGGTTAAATCAAGAACGATGAACTAATCATATTTACAAAAACAAGAGAGGTCGAGTTCATACCAGCTTTTCTCATCGCAGTCAGTCCATCATATATTGTCATAATTGCCTTTCACTTGCACGACCAAATGATGTGGATAATAATAAGAGTGCACGTGCATTGGACTAAGCTGGAATCTGCAAACATTCAATAAACAGGAGAAGACAGGGCAATATGGCTCTTTTGTCAGATCAACAATAATGCATATAAGAGCTACTTCAACAATTTAATCATGGTCTTCTCCAATCGACCCCCAAAGAAAAGAAAAGAAATAAAACTATTTACACGGGAAAGCTCCCAACAAGCAAAAGAAGAACATGAAATCTTTTTGGGTTTTCTTTTTAATTACTACTACAAGCATGGAAAGTAAACTAATTAAAAGCTACAACTAATTTTTTTGGTTTTTCTTAAGGTTTATTAAACACATAAGAAGAAAGCATAAAAAGGGAAATAAACTAGCATGGATGATACAATGAAAAAGTATGAGCACCGACATCTAGCAATGAGTGTGTGAACATAAATGTAATGTCGGTAGGAAATACGTACTCCCCCAAGCTTAGGCTTTTGGCCTAAGTTGGTCTATGGCCACGGCTGGCCTGGTGGATATCCATAATAATAGTTGGGGTCGTACTGAGATGCAGCGGCTATCGCCTCCTGAGCTGCAACGTGGCGACGAGCGGCCTCTGCCCTCCTCTCGTACCCATCTGCCTCCTCTCTGGTGATAACATATCTTCCTTTTGCCTGATAATCAAAGAAGGAAGGAGCAGGGAGAGTAATACGGACAGCACGGCGTCTGTCAAAGAGTAAGCGATACTGGCGAGGTGATTCATTCCTCTCGACAAACTGGTGGTGAACCATAGCATTAAAGTCTAGGTAAGCAGGAGGTAATTCAATATCATCTTCACGTATGGCTATACCAAGAAAATTAGCTATGTGGGTTGCATAAATTCCACCAAAGAAGTCTCCATTAAATCTATTCAGATGCAACCTACGTGCAACAATGGCTCCCGAATTATAAGATTTATCTCCCAACACAGCACTCCTAAGAATACTGAGGTCAGGGACACACATGTGACATGCTTCATCTTTACCGTTAATGCATCTACCTATGAAGAGAGCAAAATAATGTATAGCAAGAAAATGAATGCTCCCTATGGTAGCTTGTGTTATATCTCTAGATTCCCCCATAGTTATACTAGCAATAAAATCTCTAAATTCATATTTGCGAGGTTCCCTGACACTACCCCATTGTGGAAGTTTGCAAGCAGTGGTAAAATCCGACAGGTATAGCAGTTGATTTATCAGCCATTTGCAAAGATATTTCAGTAGGTGTCAACTTATTCAAATCAAGTCTACGATATAAAGAGAGAGGCATAACACTAACACCGGCTCCAAGATCACATAAAGCAGTTTTAACATAGTTTCTTTTAATGGAGCATGGTATAGTGGGTACTCCTGGATCTCCAAGTTTCTTTGGTATTCCACCCTTAAAAGTATAATTAGCAAGCATGGTGGAAATTTCAGCTTCCAGTATCTTTCTTTTATTAGTAACAATTTCTTTCATGTACTTAGCATAAGGATTCATTTTGAGCATATCAGTTAATCGCATACGCAGAAAGATAGGTCTAATCATTTCAGCAAAGCGCTCAAAATCCTCATCATCCTTTTTCTTGAATGGTTTGGGAGGAAAAGGCATGGGTTTCTAAACCCAATGCTCTCTTTCCTTACCATGTTTCCTAGCAATAGTCTTTCTTATCATAACATTGATTCTTTGATTGTGGCTTATCAAGATCAACAGGAGGTTCAATTTCTATATCATTATCATTGCTAGGTTGAGCATCATCATGAACCTTATCATTAACATTATCACTAGTTTCAGGTTCATTACCAGATTGTGTTTTAGCATCAAAAATAGAGATATCATTTGGATTCTCAGGTGTTTCAACAATAGGTTCACTAGAAGCATGCAAAGTCCTATCATTTTTCTTTTTCTTCCTTTTAGAAGGACTAGGTGCATCTATATTATTTCTCTGAGAATCTTGCTCAATTCTCTTAGGGTGGCCTTCAGGATACAAAGGTTCCTGAGTCATTCTACCAGTTCTAGTAGCCACTCTAACAGCATAATCATTATTCTTACTATTCAATTCATTGAGCAAATCATTTTGAGCTCTAAGTACTTGTTCTACTTGAGTGGTAACCATAGAAGCATGTTTACTAATAAGTTTAAGTTCACCTTTAACATTAGCCATATAATCACCCAAGTGTTCAAGCGTATTTGAATTGTATTTCAATTGTCTACCAAAATAAGCATTAAAATCTTCTTGCTTAGCCATAAATTTATCAAAATCATCTAAGAATGGGCTAGCAAACTTAGTAAATGGGATTTCAGCTTTATCATATCTATAGAGAGAATTTACCTTTACTACCTGTGTCGGGTTATCAAGACCATGAGTTTCTTCAAAGGTAATGGATTAAGATCATATGTTTCTTCAACAGGCGGTAAATTAAGACCATGTATTTCTTCAATAGGAGGTAAATTCTTAACGTCTTCAGCTTTAATACCTTTTTCTTTCATAGATTTCTTCGCCTCTTGCATATCTTCAGAACTGAGAAATAGAATACCCCTCTTCTTCGGAGTTGGTTTAGGAATAGGATCAGGAGTTGGTTCAGGAAGTGTCCAATTATTTTCATTTGTAAACATATTATTCAATAGAATTTCAGCTTCATCCGGTGTTCTTTCCCTGAAAACAGAACCAGCACAACTATCCAGGAAATCTCTGGAAGCATCGGTTAGTCCATTATAAAAGATATCAAGTATTTCATTTTTCTTAAGAGGATGATCATTCAAAGCATTAAGTAACTTGAGGAGCCTCCCCCAAGCTTGTGGGAGACTCTCTTCTTCAATTTGCACAAAATTATATATATCCCTTAAAGCAGCTTGTTTCTTATGAGCAGGGAAATATTTAGCAGAGAAGTAATAAATCATATCCTGGGGACTACGCACACAACCAGGATCAAGAGAATTAAACCATATATTAGCATCACCCTTTAATGAGAACAGAAATATTTTAAGGATATAAAAGTAACGAGTTCTCTCATCATTAGTGAACAGGGTAGCTATATCATTTAATTTAGTAAGATGTACCACAACAGTTTCAAATTCATAGCCATGAAAAGGATCAGATTCAACCAAAGTAATTATATCAGGATCAACAGAGAATTCATAATCCTTATCAGTAACACAGATAGGTGAAGTAGCAAACGCGGGGTCAGGTTTCATTCTAGCATTAAGAGATTGCTGGTTCCATTTAGCTAATAACCTCTTGAGTTCGTATCTATTTTTGCAAGCTAAAATAGCTAAAGAGGCTTCTTTATCAAAAACAGAAACCTTAGGAATAACAGGTGAGTCTTCATCATCACTTTCATCAGTATTATCAGATTCAATATTTTCATTCTCTCTAACCCTAGCAAGTTGTTCATCAAGAAATTCACCAAGTGGCACAGTAGTATCAAGCATAGAAGTAGTTTCATCATAAGTATCATGCTTAGAAGAAGTGGCATCATCAATAACATGTGACATATCAGAACGAATAGCAGAAGCAGGTTTAGGTGTCGCAAGCTTACTCAAAACAGAAGGTGAATCAAGTGCAGAGCTAGATGGCAGTTCCTTACCTCCGCTCGTAGTTGAGGGATAAATCTTGGTTTTTGGATCTTTCAAGTTCTTCATAATGATAAGCAGATATAAATCCCAAGTGACTCAAAGAGTAGAGCTATGCTCCTCGGCAATGGCGCCAGAAAATAGTCTAGATAACCCACAAGTATAGGGCATCGCAATAGTTTTCGAGGGTAGAGTATTCAACCCAAATTTATTGATTCGACACAAGGGGAGCCAAAGAATATTCTCAAGTATTAGCAGCTGAGTTGTCAATTCAACCACACCTGGAAACTTAGTATCTGCAGCAAAGTGTTTAGTAGCAAAGTAATATGATAGTGGTGGTAGCGGTAGCAAAAGGTAACGGTAGCAAAAGTAATTTTTTTGGTATTTTGTAGTGATGATAGCAATAACAACGGAAAAGTAAATAAGAGAAGAACAATATATGGAAAGCTCGTAGGCAATGGATCAGTGATGGAGAATTATGCCGGATGCGGTTCATCATGTAACAATCATAACATAGGGTGACAGAGAACTAGCTCCAATTCATCAATGTAATGTAGGCATGTATTCCGAATATAGTCATACGTGCTTATGGAAAAGAACTTGCATGACATCTTTTGCCCTACCCTCCCGTGGCAGCAGGGTCCTAACGGAAACTAAGGGATATTAAGGCCTCCTTTAATAGAGTACCGGAACAAAGCATTAGCACATAGTGAATACATGAACTCCTCAAACTATGGTCATCACCGGTAAGTATCCCGATTATTGTCACTTCGGGGTTAACGGATCATAACACATAATAGGTGACTATATACTTGCAAGATAGGATCAAGAACTCTTATATATTAATGAAAACATAATAGGTTCAGATCTGAAATCATGGCACTCGGGCCCTAGTGAAAAGCATTAAGCATAGCAAAGTCATAGCAACATCAATCTCAGAACATAGTGGATACTAGGGATCAAACCTAACAAAACTAACTCGATTACATGATAGATCTCATCCAACCCATCACCGTCCAGCAAGCCTACGATGGAATTACTCACGCACGGCGGTGAGCATCATGAAATTGGTGATGGAGGATGGTTGATGATGATGATGGTGATGGATTCCCCTCTCCGGAGCCCCGAACGGACTCCAGATCAGCCCTCCTGAGAGGTTTTAGGGCTTGGCGGCGGCTTCGTATCGTAAAACACGATGAATCCTTCTCTCTGATTTTATTTCTCCTAGAAACCAAATATATAGAGTTGGAATTGAGGTCGGAGGAGCTCCAGGGGGCCCACGAGGTAGGGGGCGCGCCCCCACCCTCGTGGATAGGTGGTGGGCCCCCTGGTTTTCATCTTTTGCAAGGATTTTTTGTTATTTCCGAAACGATGTTCCATGAAGTTTCAGGTCATTCCAAGAACTTCTGTTTCGGCACATAAATAATACCATGGTAATTCTGTTGAAAACAACGTCGGTCCGGGTTAGTTCCATTCAAATCATGCAAGTTAGAGTCCAAAACAAGGGCAAAAGTGTTTGGAAAAGTAGATACGACGGAGACGTATCAGATGCCTATGTAATGATCATTGCCTAGATATCATCATGATTATCTGAAGTTCTATCAATTGCCCAACAGTAATTTATTCACCCACCGTTTGCTATTTTTCTCGAGAGAAGCCACTAGTGACACCTACGGCCCCCGGGTCTCTTTCTCATATTATTTGCCTTTGCGATCTACTTTTCCTTTGCATTTATTTTCTGATCTATTAATCCAAGAATACAAAAATACCTTGCTGCAATTTATTCTTATTTATTTTATTTGGCATTCGATCTATCAATCTACTACAATTAATCTCACATCCGTTCGCCAATTTCTGGTGCCGCTGCCCGAAAGGGATTGACAACCCCCTTTACATGTCGGGTTGCGAGTGGTTGTTATTTGTGTGTAGGTGCTATTTACGTTGTGTTGCTTGGTTCTCCTACTGGTTCGATAATCTTGGTTTCATATCTAAGGGAAATACCTATTGCCGCTGTGCTACATCATCCCTTCCTCTTTGGGGAAATACCGACGTGGCTTCAAGCGACATCAAAAGGAATTTCTAGCGTCGTTGCCAGGGAGGATCTTCAACATATACCAGGTTCCTAATCACAGATCTCTTCTCCTCACAATTTACATTATTTGCCATTTGCCTCTCATTTTCCACTCCCCCACTTCACAAAATTTGTCGTTTTATTCGCCACTCTTTTTCCGTTCGCCGTTTTCTTGCCGGATCTGTTTTTGAGTGCAATCTTGTTGAGTGGTCATCATGACTCATGGGAACACTTAAGTTATGTGATTTCTCAAATACCAACAACAATGATTTTATCTGCACTCTGATTTCTCCTCCCGCCACTAGTGCGGAGTCTTGTGATATTAATACTGCTTTGCTGAATCTTGTTATGAAAGATCATTTTTCCGGTACTCATAATGAGGATGATGCATCCCATCTTAATACCTTCGTGGAATTATATGATATGCAAAAGAAAAAAGATGTGGACAATGATGTTGTGAAGATGAAATTATTTCCGTTTTCTTTGCATGATTCTGCAAAAATTTGGTTCTCTTCTTGGCCTCGCAATAGTATCGATTCTTGGAATAAGTGCAAAGATACTTTTATCACTAAGTATTTTCCGCCCGCAAAAATTATTTCCCTTAGAACCCAGATCATGAATTGCAAGCAACTTGAACATGAGCATGTTGCACAATCTTGGGAAAGGATGAAAATGATGCTAAGAAATTTCCCAACTCATCGGTTAAATCTTTGGATGATCATACAAAATATTTATGCGGGATTGAATTTTGTTTCTCGTAATATTTTAGATTCCGCCGCGGGTGGTACTTTTATGGAAATTACTTTGGGTGAAGCCACCAAATTTCTTGATAATATCATGGCAAATTATTCACAATGGCATACCGAAAGAGCTCCTATTAGTAAAAAAGTTAATTCAGTTGAAGAAATTTCTTCTTTGAGTGAAAACATTGATGCTCTTATGAAATTGGTTGCTAGTAAAATTTCTCCTGTTGATTTTAATGATATGCCTTTGTCTACTTTCATTGAGAAAAATAGTGATGCCATAGATGTGAATTTTATTTCTCAAAATAATTTGAACAACAATGCTTATAGAGGTAATTTTAATCCTTGGCATTTTCCTAGTAATTCCTCTATTAATTATGGTAATTCCTATGGAAATGAATCTTATAATAATAATAATTATTATTATAATAATAGGAACACCTCTGATCTTGAGAATCATATTAAAGAATTTATCAACACACAAAAAGCTTTCAACACTTCCATAGAAGAAAAGTTGAGTAAGATTGATGATTTGTCTGGAAGTGTTGATAGAATTTCTCATGATGTGGAAAATCTCAAGATGAAATTTTTTGTGCCTAAGGTTGATGAATCAAATAAAGCTCTTTATGTTTCTATGGATGAAAGTAATAAAAGAACCACTATGCTTATAGCTAAAAGAGAATTTTTAGAAAAAAGCATTTTCTAGTGATTACTTTCGCAAAAGTGATAAAGATCTTAAAATGATTGGTGTTTCTTCTATTGATTCCTTGTTTAGTAAAGTTAAGATTGATGAAAGAGGGACTGAATAAGAGTCAACTTTAGTTAGAAGGCGTCCCGATATTTCAGAGGGTGAAAATCTTGTTGAGAAAATTGACAAAAGTGGGTTTGAAGAGTTCAAAACTTTAGCTAGTGATGTACCCACTCTTTTCGATTACAAAGACTTTAATTATGATAGTTTCTCTTTGATTGATTGTAGTTATTTGTTGCAATCCATGATAAATTCACCCCATGCCTATGAACAAAATAAAGCTTTTACTAAACATATTGTTGATGCTATGATGAAAGCTTTAGAAGAAAAGTTGGAATTAGAAGTTTCTATTCCTAGAAAATTGCATGATGAATGGGAACCTAATATCAAAGTCAAGATTAAAAATTATGAGTGCTTTTCTTTTGTGACTTGGGTGCTAGTGTTTCTACTATTCCGAAATCTTTATGTGATGTGCTTGGTCTTACCGATCTTGAATCATGCTCTTTAAATTTGCACTTGGCGGATTCTACTATTAAAAATCCTATGGGAAGAATTAATGATGTTCTTATTCTTTCAAATAGGAATTATGTGAACATATATTTATTTTTCTTGATATTGATTGCAATCTGTCTTGTCCAATTATTCTTGGTAGACCGTTTTACGCACTATTGGTGCCGTGATTGATATGAAAGAAGGCAATATTAAGTTACAATTTCCTTTGAGGAAGGATATGGAATAATTTCCTAGAACAAGAATTAGGCCACCATATGAATCAATCATGAGATCATCTTATGGATCTCGAGACAAGGATGAAAAAACTTAGATCCTTGCTTTATGCCTAGCTAAGGGCGTAAAACTATAACGCTTGTTGGGAGGCAACCCAATGAATGAAATTTATTTTTAATTTTTGCTTCATATTTTTGAGTGTTAGCACAATTATGCTACTGTTATGATTGTGTTTTTTGTGTTTTAATTAGTTTTTGTGCCAAGTAAAGCCTTTAGGATCTTTTTGGGTGATAGTTGTTTGATCTTGCTGAAAAGACAGAAACTTTTGCGCTCGCGAAAATAATTCTCATTTTTAACCAGAGAGCGATAAAATATCCATTCCTTTTGAAGTAGATCAATATAAAAATTTCTTAGGTCGTCCTATTGTTTCAGAATTTTTGGACTTACAGAAGTAGTCGAAACATCTAGATTACTACAGACTGTTCTGCTTTTTGACAGATTCTGTTTTCTTTGCGTTCCGTGCTTGTTTTGATGGCTCTATGGTTTTCTTTGATGAGTTTTTGCCGTAGAAAAGTTGGAATACAGTAGATATAATGCAAGAACAAAATATGAATTGGTTTGATACATCACTTATAGTAGTGATTTATTTTCTTATACTAACGGATCTCACAAAGGTTTTATAGTTTTGTGTGATTGAAGTTTTCAAGTTTTTGGGTTATCTAACGATGGATGAAGGAACAAGGAGTAAGAAGAGCCTAAGATTGGGGATGCCCCGACATCCCCCGCTACTGTACGTCTAGTTAGGGAGGCTGAGATTCAACTCAGAAGACCGCGTCTTCACCTTATTCCCCTTGAGCTAAGGACACCCAGTCCTCGCCCAATTACTCTGGTAAGTCTTCAAGGTAGACTTCCAAACCTTTACAGACTTTGTTCACCGGCAATCCACAATGACTCTTGGATGCTCAGAACGCGACGCCTAACCAGCTGGAGGATTCACAGTCCTCAACTGTAATAAGTCTTCAGATCACACAGACAGGAATACTTCAGTGATGCCTAACACTCTTTGGCTCTGGGTGTTTAGGGCTTTGTCCTGCAAGGATTTCTCTCTCAAAGGCTTCGAGGTGAGTTGCTCTCAAATGACAAAAGCTGTGCACTAACTCTGAGCAGCCAACCAATTTATGGTGTACGGGGTGGGCTATTTATAGCTACTAGGCAACCCGAACTGATTTGTCCGAAATGACCCTGGGTCACTAAGGAACTGACACGTATTCCAATGGTCAGATTTCAAACACACACGACAACTTTACTTGAGCTACAAGCAAAGCTGACTTATCCAGCTCTGGATAAGATTTGCTCTCATTGTCTTCGCTCGAAGACATAGGATTTTGGTTAAGCATCACTTCAGTCATTCTGACTGGTTCACTTGGACCCCACTTAACAGTACGGTGGTTCCTATGACTCAACAAAGAATAAAAAGAATGACGAAACAACTAAGTCTTCGCGCTCCATAGTCTTCACGCGATGTCTTCTCTTGTCATAGTCTTCAATGTGAATGTCTTCACATACCACCTTTGACTTCAATGTCTTCATACATTTTTAGGGGTCATCGCCGGTAGGAAAACCAAATGAATGAGGGACTTCTACCTGTGTTATCCTACAATTCTCACGAACACATTAGTCCCTCAACCAGGTTTGTCGTCAATACTCCAAAACCAACTAGGGGTGGCACTAGATGCACTTACAATCTCCCCCTTTTTGGTGATTGATGACAAACTGGTTGAAGTTTTCAACTGGGATAAAAGTATGTGAAATTGTAAAGGATTTAAGTATTGTCTTCCTAAGTAGCAGAAAGGCTCCCCCTGAAGATGTGCATATAAGTATTTTGCTTTTGAATGCAAATGCACATGGCAGGTTGTACTCGCGGAGCTCCTCTTCTACTTATGAAGACAATTCATCATGCATGAAATGATATAATGAAGATAATGACATGCATAATGAAAAATGGACGTCTGCAAAATGACTTCGTGCGGAATTTATCGTCGCACATGCAGAATTTATCATTGCATCACATAGTCTTGAAAAAGGTAGCAGACGACCATCAAGTTTAAGTGTTACAACTCAAAACGAACCAAATGTTTCAAAAGCGAGAGTTGTAAGCACTTGGCAAAAGTAGCAAAAAGTAGAGCAACCACCCATATGGACCCACTTGAAGACTATCAACTCATATGCTTCTCCCCCTTTTGTCAGTAATGACCAAAAAGGTTTGAAGACATAGAGCTTCTACTCGTTCCCATGAGGAGTAGGCGAAGCAGCAGGGTTGTCGTTGAGGTCCGGTGGTGCAGAAGAACTCGGTGCAGTGTCGACACGCGCTGAAGTTGGAGGTGGTGAAGTGGCATCATTTTGGTCATCGATGACTCGGGCATTCACCGTCGCAGCTGAGGACGAATAGTCAGAGTCTTCAAGTGAGGGGGTCCGACGCAAGTGAGCTTTCCTTGGAGGAGTTGAGTCAAACTTGAAGCTTTCTGTGAAGCCATCGTCTTGCAGATCAGCTTCAGCACTAAGCAATGTCAAACTCTTCCAAGACCTCCGACAGGTTTCATGTGTAACAAAGGCATTCTTGGTGGCAAGATTGTGAATGCGATTGACGTCCACCAAGAGGCTTTGCATCTGACGCTTAAGCCAGTCATGATGCTTATCCTGTTTCTGATGTAGCGCGACGAGAAGCTCTTGGTCATTGAGAACACGAGATCGCTTCCGAGGCCTTTGGGCAACGGTGCTTCCAGTGGCGTCAAATTGGGCGCGAGGGGCACGTGTGTTACCAGCCAAGGGATAAACACGAGAGACTTCCTGAACTCCTTCAATGGGCTGGGTGAAGCTTTGATGATCAACGTTGTGAAGATAGATTGGATCCTTAGCAGGCTCTGGGTAAATAGCTTCAACAGACAGATCAACCTCTGGCAAGAATACAAGATGATTGCACGCAGACGGCTGATAGTTGAACGCAGAGTGAAGCTTGATAAGGCGCATGACCCATGGAGCATAGAACTTCAGACCAAAAATGTCGGAGCCAGATGCAGCCAACTGCCTGATGAAGAAGTCTTGAGCATTGAAGCTTATGCCATTGAAGATATAGAAAACCAAAGTCTTCATTGCTCCTTCAAGCTTCGCTGCAGATGAATGTCCTTTGACAGGCCATAGAGTTTTTCTGATGATGTGGTAAATGGTGCGGGGCAGATACTCTAGGTCTTCAACAAAGAATTCGGTTGGGTATTCAGCGTCGTGAGGCAAAGGCTTCATCATGCTCAACATTTGGCTCATGTTGGATTCTGGCTTCTGGAAAATGCTCTCCAAAGCATTCTGGTGTTGTTCACAACCTGGTTCATAATATTCGCCAGGAGTGGGCAGGGCTGTGAGCTCAATGATGTCTTGGGCTTTAGCTTCATGATGAACATCGCCTGTCATCCACTCAAGGATCCAAGTCTTCGGATCCCTGTTGTATCCCCGAATGTGGAGGGTAGCATAGAATTGAAGTAGAAGTTCTTCATTCCAGTGTTCCTTTGCAGTCACAAAGTTGAGCAGACCCGCATCATGGAAGCAGTCAAGGGCTTCTTCAAGGCATGGCAGTCCAGCGATGGCTTCACAATCAAGATGCATATGAGGGAAGATGCGTCCCTGATTGTACAAGATGCATGAATAATAGCTTCGATGTTGATAACTCCAGAATCGGTCCGAAGAGATTCTTGGCCTTGTGTAGGGGTTCTTGTCACTGTCGAAGAATGTGTTGTGTGCCTTGAATCCACTCAGATTAAATCATCCTGGTGAAGTTGCAGTACCTGGAAACCGTGGTAGCCTTGGCTTTGGCTTCTGGACCTGAGGCATGTGCTCCACATGATAGGCAAACTGAGGTCCGGGAGCAGGCGGAGGAACCAGGATTGGCCAGCGGACAGTAACAAGCTGTCCACGATCATATGCTTGCTCGATGGTGTGTGGCCTTGGAGGAGGTACAGGAGCAGAGGCATTGGCTTCAGGCAGCGGATTTTCTTCGGGTGCTGCATTGGCTTCAGGTGCATTTACTTCTGGCATCACATTAGCTTCAGGCGCCATGTTAGCTTCAGCCATGACAACGTCATTGGCTTCAGTGTTGATGTTGGTGGCCGCCTCGGTATTGGTAACCTCCACTTCAGGAGCTGGAGGGTCAGACACGTTCTCCTCGAGAACAGCTTCAGGTTTGGACGGGGGTGTACCAAAACGTTCTTCTTCTCTTGGTTCTTCTTCATGGTCATTGGCTGATGCAGCCGGAATATCTTCAGCCGTTTTGGCTTCAGATTCAGGGATGTTCACAGTAGGAGAGGCTTCAGGAAAGACTTCGCGTGAGATGGATTGGCGCTCTTCTCCTTCGGGAACACTTGACAATGTGACCTGTGGCCTAGGTCCTTTGCGAAGCCTGCAAAATGCTGGCGACGCCTGTGGAGATGGAGTTGGTTGGGCCTCAAAGTCTTCACTGTCAATCACCGGAGTGGTGACCTGTGGTGGGGGAGTGAATGGTGTTTCTTCAGCACGAGGGGATTCTTGAGGGTGATCAGCCCATGAGTCATCCTGAGCAATTGGCGTCAATGGACGACCAATGCTGATGAGTTTGCTGTTCGTGAGAACATGCGATGATACCAAATTGTGCTCGATCTGAGGAAGGACTTCATCATCTTCAACATTGTCGTGAGGACCAATGTCTTCAACTGTGGTGGGGTCAACAGCTGGATTCTCTTCAGATTCAGGAGCCTCTGTGGAAGTAGGCTCATGAACTACTAGACGACGTTCACGATGTTCAGACGCAGTACGAGCAAGAGAAATTGGCTCGACAAGAAGGGGCTCTATGGAAGCAGCCCGGTCTCTCTTCTTTGTTTTTCTTTTCTTGGTTGGGGGAGCATCATCAGTGGTGGCTTTGGTCTTGCGCTTTCTGGCTTCGGCTTCAACTGCTCTAGTTTTCTTGAATTCTGAAGCCACTGTGGGGACCTTAGGCTTCGAGCCTGTCATACTGGCTGGGAAGACAATGCGAAGTTCTTCCTGCCTTGATGCTTCTGGTTCTGCCACAGCTGGCTTCTTCTTCTTCTTGGTAGCCATTCTGGGGTCGATGTCTGGTCGCCCCAAAGCCTTGCGCTTTTCAGCTTCATTGTAGCCTTGAACACATTTGGCAGCAAGATTCTTCATGCGCTCACGAGAACCTTTTGCTTCTTCTCGTTTCTTGTGGAATGCCTCCTTGAGCTCATGCATCATGACCTTAAAGTTTTGAATGTCTTCAACATTGAGCTTGGCCATGTGCTTCTTGAACTGAGCCTTTTCATAGTCAATCTTGTGCTTCAGCTCAACAATCTTCTGGGCAAGAGCCAGCTCACGAGCAATGGCTCCGTAGAAGGAGACGCTGAGGCAAATTGGAAGCTCAAGATCATCAAAACTTACATCTGGGCTGTCAAACCACTCATCAATAAACTTGTACAGGATCTCCACATCAAAGAGAGGAAGATCATTGAAGATTTCCGCCTCTTGCTTGCTCTTTATCAATTGCTCTAGAGCGTCATCGCCAAGATCGTCGTCGCTGGACAGATCAATGGCATCATTCTCATTTCTCAAAACAGCAGCAGGAGTCAGTGCTTGACCAGTGGGTTGCATGGGCTTTTTCATCTTGTCAGACTTGGAGATGCGTGAGAGATCTTCAGACTGCACACTGACTTCAGGAGGTGCAGTGGCCAGAGGCTTCGCCCGTGAGACCTTTGGTGTAGAAGAGGTCTTTGAAGCCTTTGGTTTCTTTTGCTTCACAGGCTTCGGTGGTGCAGGTGCTTCGTCAAAATCAGTGTCATCTGCAGAGTGGTCCACGGCTGCCCCTTGAACCTGAATGTGAGTGATGAGACCTTCTAAGTTGTAGAAGGGCCCAATAAGATTGGCTTCAGCTTCGGGTGTGTCGTCAGCCCGTGGTGTAGAGGGGACTGGGTTGAATTCTAATCCCAAAGACTTCTTGTTTTCCTTGGCTGAGTTCTTTGCAGCCTGATAGTTGTGCTTGAACAGGTTATCTTCACAACACCATAATAGAGAAGATGGGTCGGCATTAGCAGGCTGAGGTTCACGAATCATGCAGGGGTAGAAGCCTTGAGCAATAGCTTCGGACTTCGACTTGGGCTGAATACCTTTGTATATTATATCTCCCCACGGTCCCTTTAAGGCATTCTTCTCAGCATGCTCCTTGGTGACGAATCTGTACTTGAACCATTCCTCTGCCCAATGTCTTCGAATCCATTGGATTCGGTTCTTGCGTTTTCCATAGGTTTCTTCTGGATCTGACTTGTATAAGTCATAGAGATCTAGTGGCAGGTCCTTAGCAGTGTTTCCACGGTGTTGTCTGCCGCCCTTCCTAACTAATTTTTGAGTTGTCATGAAGTTTAGACTGAAAGGCTTCAACACTGTCGAAGTCGTCCGTCTACTGGTCAGACAGGAACTGGCTTCAGGAGAATTTATGTGACACTGTGAGAACTCTGCAAATGAATGCAGACTATGAGAACCAAGGGATTCTCCCACGGGCATGTACCTGTGACAACATTAGAGATGCGAGGGAAGGGGAAGAGGTCAGATGCATTCTCAGAAGATTTTGAAGATAAATCAGTTTAGAAGACATTGACCTCATAGTGCGAAGACATTCACTCATATGTAGAGAGTTGGTTCCAGATTTGTACGAATTCATGAATAAGTACAAGTGAGGAATCTAACTACTTTGTGAAGCATAAGTGAACATACTAGGCATGCTATGAGATGCAGAACGAGATAGATCCAACTTGTAGGAACAAAAACCACTTATGGTTGAAAAGGATGAATCTATCGGACCAAAAGGACCGTAAAACGAGTTTTTATTTACCACACGAGGAACTGCTAGACGGAGTGGGAGAGGAGGCCGAGCAGTTCGATCTTCCGTGCCCTAACTTGCCAACGGAGGACACCTACGGCGACGGCGGAGAAGACGATGTCCGCGGCCGGCGTGAGGACGACGTCGGTGAGGTCCCGACAGCTAAGCGCTTCGTCGCCAGCGTCATCGAGGGCTAGCGGTGGCGCTAGGGTTTCTGCGAGAGTGGAAGAAGAGATAAGGACTGGGGTGAGGTGTGTATTTACAGGGACAGGGACGGCACAGTGTTATTACATAGGTGCCTGATAGAGGCAAGGGTGTCCCGATGTTTCGATGAGATGGTGGCTATCGTTTTTTGTGGGAGTCGACCTTGACGATCCGACTACGAACGTGCGAGACGTCGCGCCTTAGCAATCGCTAAACCAACTTCTGAGGGTTATTGACCACGCCGGAGCACGATCAACCTGACCACGAGGGTGTCCTGCGAGCAAACGAAGAACAAGCAAGAAATTGAGATTGCAATCTGGATATTACGAATATAAGATGAAAGCTTTATTGATCAAGGTGGGGTTCTGTGACGTCTTGGTCTGGTCGTTGGACACAAACGAAGTACGCGAAGTTGCAGCTGTGGCGAACTTTTAATCTAAACAAAACCCAAAGCCTAAACGATGCCCTAAGGGCTGTATATATGGAGGAGAGAGGGGGAATTTCGTGGCCCTTGGTGGAGGGGTCCGAAACCAACCCTAACTCTTGTTTCCCCACACATACGGACTCTAAAAACAGCCTATACTTAAGTACTTCGAAAATACATGGGCCTGGCCCAATAATAAGGTGACGCAGCACCTAAAATAGCCTCTGGACGAAATTTATGAAGTGGCATCTTGTATATTTCGTCCCATGCTTCATGCACTCATTATGGTGGCTTCAGAGTCTTGGAATCATCACGTGTAACTCCGTTCTTGTTCCCCTTGCGCATGCCATCATCTCCATGCTTGAACTTGCTCCAAGGTTCATCTTTCTTGTCCAAGCTAGGCCCTTCATTTGTAAGCAAAACAAATGTATCCAATTTAGGCAGCATCATATTCTCATGAACATTAGAATCGTTACCAAGAAACGAAAGTACCTGATAATTCAATTGGCGTGCGCGAGCTCTAGTAATCGGTCCAGTGTGTATAGCAGTAGGGACTGTGGGTGTAACAATGGTATTGATGTCCTCATCATCCTCCCCTTCTTGAAATGAAGTCGTCCTCGACGAAAGTTCATCGTCCTCACCCAAATAAGGCTTCAAATCTGCAATGTTAAAAGTGGGACTAAGCCCAAAATCTGCAGGCAGCTCAAGTTTATATGCATTATCATTTATTTTCTCTAACACCTTAAAAGGACCATCAGCACGTAGCATTAGCTTTGATTTGCGCAAATTAGGAAATCTATCCTTAAGCAAATGTAACCAAACAAGATCTCTAGGTGCAAACACAACATGTTTTCTACCCTTATCTCCAGCAAGTTTATATTTAGCATTCATACGCTCAATGTTTTCTTTAGTTAACTCATGCATTTTTAAAATAAATTCAGCACGTTCTTTAGCATCAAAATTAACCTTCTCCGAAGATGGAAGAGGCAACAAATCAATAGGTGCACGAGGTAGGAAACCATACACAATTTCAAAAGGGCACATCTTAGTAGTAGAATGCAATGAACGATTATAAGCAAATTCAATATGAGGCAAGCATTCTTCCCACATTTTCTTGTTATTCTTCAAAACAGCCCTAAGCATAGTAGACAATGTTCTATTGACTAGTTCAGTTTGTCCATCAGTTTGGGGGTGACAAGTAGTACTAAAAAGCAGCTTAGTCCCCAACTTAGCCCATAAACATCTCCAAAAGTGGCTAAGAAATTTAGTATCACGATCTGAAACAATAGTATTTGGCACACCATGTAAGCGAATAATTTCACAACAGAACAAATCAGCAACATTAACAGCATCATCGCTTTTATGACATGGTATAAAGTGTGCCATTTTCGAGAACCTATCCACGACAACAAATATGCTATCCCTCCGCTTCTTTGTTCGAGATAAACCTAAAACAAAGTCCATAGATATATCCTCCCAAGGAACACTAGGTACAGGCAAAGGCATATATAAACCATGAGGATTGAGTCGTGACTTAGCTCTTTGACATGTAGTGCAGCGAGCAACAAAACGCTCAACATCCCGTCTCATCTTTGGCCAAAAGAAATGTGTAGCAAGTATATCCTCCGTCTTCTTGACGCCAAAGTGTCCCATTAATCCTCCTCCATGCGCCTCCTGCAACAACAAAAGACGAACGGAGCTAGCTGGAATGCATAGCTTGTTAGCACGAAACACAAATCCATCGTTAAGAACGAACTTGTTCCAAGTTCTCCCTTCCTTACAATTCTGCAATACATCTTCAAATTCAGCATCATGAACATATTGATCTTTGATGGTCTCCAAACCAAATATTTTAAAGTCAAGTTGTGAAAGCATAGTATAACGACGAGACAAGGCATCAGCAATAACATTTTCTTTACCCTTCTTATGTTTAATGACATAAGGGAAAGTCTCAATGAATTCAACCCATTTAGCATGTCTACGGTTCAGTTTTGCTTGACTTTTAATGTGTTTCAAAGATTCATGATCAGAATGTATAACCAATTCCTTGGGCCATAAATAATGTTGCCATGTTTCTAAGGTCCGAACAAGAGTATATAATTCTTTATCATAAGTAGAATAGTTCAGACTAGGCTCACTCAATTTTTCAGAAAAGTATGCAACAGGTTTTCCATCTTGTAATAACACACCTCCTAATCCAATTCCACTAGCATCACATTCAAGCTCAAAAGTCTTATTGAAATTAGGAAGTTGGACTAAAGGAGCATGTGTCAACTTATCTTTCAATACCGTGAAGGCTTCTTCCTGTGCGGTACCCCAAACAAAAGGCACATCCTTCTTTGTAAGCTCGTTGAGAGGTGCAGCAATGGTGCTGAAATCTCTCACAAAACGCCTATAGAAACCAGCGAGGCCAAGGAAACTCCTCACTTGTGTGACCGTTTTGGGCTGCGGCCAACTCTCAATAGCTTCAATCTTGGCTTTATCAACTTCAATTCCCTGTGGAGTAACAACATAGCCAAGAAAAGATACTCGGTCGGTGCAAAATGTGCACTTTCCAAGGTTACCGAACAAACGTGCATCACGTAGAGCAATAAAAACAGCACGTAAATGTTCCAAATGTTCCTCCAAAGATTTGCTATAAATCAATATGTCATCAAAGTAAACTACCACAAATCGTCCAATGAAAGCACGTAAAACTTCGTTCATTAACCTCATGAAAGTACTAGGTGCATTAGTTAACCCAAAAGGCATGACTAACCACTCATATAATCCAAACTTAGTTTTAAATGCTGTTTTCCATTCATCTCCCAATTTCATACGAATTTGATGGTAACCACTACGCAAATCAACTTTGGAGAATATTGTAGAGCCACTCAATTCATCAAGCATATCATCTAGCCTAGGAATAGGATGACGATAACGAATAGTAATATTATTAATGCCTCTATAATCAACACACATATGCGACGTACCATCCTTTTTCGGCACTAAAATGATAGGAACAGCACAAGGACTAAGGGATTCGCGTATATAACCTTTGTCGAGCAGTTCTTGTACTTGACGCATAATCTCCTTCCTCTCCTCTGGATTGGTACGGTATGGTGCATTGTTGGGTAATGATGCACCGGGAATTAAGTCAATTTGATGCTCAATCCCGCGAATAGGTGGTAATCCCGGTGGCACGTCTTGTGGAAAGACGTCGCGAACTCCTACAAAATGTTAGTGACAGCAGGAGGCAAAGAGGAAGGCACGTCCTCGAATGAAAATAATGCCTCTTTGCACACAAAAGCATAGCAAACAGATTTGCTAAAATCTAGATCATCAATATCAGATTTGGTGGCAAGTAAACATGCACTTTTCAATTTAATTTCAGAAGCAACACTAGATTGTTTATTATTATTAGGCTGCATTTGTTGCTCAAATTCTTTTGCCACAATCTGATTTTCACTCTTAGTTTTCTCCTGTTTTGCTTTATTAGCTCTATTAATATCATCTTTCAAAATGGAATCAGGAGTCATAGGAAGCAAAGTAATATTTTTATCCTTATGAACAAGAGTATACTGATTGTTTCTACCATGGTGAATAGAATTTTTATCAAATTGCCATGGTCTACCAAGTAATAAGGAACATGCTTGCATCGGTACCACATCACAATCAACATAATCAGCATATGTAGAGATACTAAAATGCACACGAACAGTACGTGTTACCTTAACCTTGTCGCTGTTGTTGAACCATTGGATGTAGTAAGGATGTGGATGTGGTCTTGTGGTGAGAGATAGCTGCTCCACCTTCTCCATGCTAGCCAAGTTATTGCAGCTCCCTCCATCTATGATGACGCGAACAGAACGTTCCTTCACAACTCCCTTTGTATGGAACAAATTATGCCTTTGATTTTGCTCAGCTTGTGTAACCTGCACACTCAAAACACGTTGAGCAACTAAACATTCATACATGTCAGCATCTTCAGCAGCCATGTATTGCGTCTCATGATCAGAATCATCTCCACCGTGTTCTTCACGTGTAATAAGAGCCAAAGTCTCCTCATCATAGTCACTAGCGGACTCATACCCACCATCCTCAGTAGCAATCATCACACGCTGAGATTGGCATTCTCTCGCAAAATGTCCTCTTCCCTTACAACGACGACAAATAATATCACTTGTGTGCCCTGTTGATGCCATGGAAGAAGAAGAGCTCTGCGCAGGTCTAGCAGATATGCTCTTGGCAGATAGTGGTGGTTGTGCCTGCTTTCTTGTATCACGGCTGGAGGTGGCACCTGATGGAGGTGCTGGTGGAGTGGAAGTAGAGGATGCACGTGGTGTCCATGATGAAGGTCGACCTGCAGAAAAGTTAGTCCGCGCCAATGCCTGTCGATCCTGCACTTCACGTTCAGCTTTACAAGCAAGATGGAATAAACGAGTGATGAGGACATGACTACCTTGGATACGACCAAAAATATTGCATACATGCATATTTGTCAGGTGATTTCTAATGCAAACTATTCAATAATCTATTTATGTTATCCAGAACAAAAATACTTCACACACTTTTGTGTTTTGTCTAATTGCAGGTGTATGGGACATTTGTACAATCCACATATGAAGACAAGGGAAAAGGAGAAGTTTAGGTTGTGTTCAAAAAGTCCTCTCACGTCACTTTTGGGCCAAGAGAAGATAGAGCCCAAGTCTCTCACGTTCTGGATTCAGATTCGGACTGCACAGACATACCTGACTCAAAACGCCAACAACCATGGTCTACCAAGTAATAAGGAACATGCTTGCATAGGTACCACATCACAATCAACATAATCAGCATATGTAGAGATACTAAAATGCACACGAACAGTACGTGTTACCTTAACCTTGCCGCTGTTGTTGAACCATTGGATGTAGTAAGGATGTGGATGTGGTCTTGTGGTGAGAGATAGCTTCTCCACCATCTCGATGCTAGCCAAGTTGTTGCAACTCCCTCCATCTATGATCACGCGAACAGAACGTTCCTTCACAACTCCCTTTGTATGGAACAAATTATGCCTCTGATTTTGCTCAGCTTGTGTAACCTGCACACTCAAAACACGTTGAGCAACTAAACATTCATACCTATCAGCATCTTCAGGAGCCATGTATTGTGTCTCATGATCAGAATCGTCTCCACTGTGTTCGTCACGTGTAATAAGAGCCAAAGTCTCCTCATCATAGTCACTAGCGGACTCATACCCACCATCCTCAGTAACAATCATCACACGCTTAGATGGGCATTCTCTCGCATAATGACCTCCACCCTTGCAACGTCGACAAATAATATCATGTGTTTGCCCTGTTGATGCCATGGATGAAGAAGAGCTCTTTGCAGGCCCAGAAGGTGTGCTCTTGGCAGATAGTGGTGATTGTGCCTGCTTGATTGTATCACGGTTGGAGGTGGCAGCCGACGGAGGCACCGGTGTAGCAGAACGTGTGGAAGTAGATGATGCACGTGGTGTCCATGAAGAAGGTCGACCTGCAGAAAAGTTAGTCCACGCCAATGCCTGTCGATCCTGCACTTCACGTTCAGCTTTACAAGCAAGATGGAATAAACGAGTGATATTAGTATACTCCTTATACTCTAGAATCGTCTGAATCTCTCTATTTAATCCACCCATAAAACGTGCAAGCATAGCTTCATTCTCCTCAACAATACCACATCTAATCATGCCAGTTTGTAATTCCTGATAATATTCTTCTACAGAATTTTTTCCCTGTCTTAAGCGCTGCAATTTTTGAAGTAATTCACGTTGATAATATGGTGGAACCCAACGAGTACGCATAGCAGTTTTCAAAGCAGCCCAAGTAGCAGGAATGGGATATAATCTACAATGCTCAGACCACCAAACACATGCAAAACTAGTGAATGCACAAACAGCAGCAGGAACACGTCTCTCCTCGGGATATTGTAAACATGTAAATCGTTGTTCAGTTTCTAACTCCCAAGTAAGATATATATCAGGAACATATCTACCCTCAAATGGTGGAATATTCAATTTTAGTTTAGGGAGATGGTCATGATCTCGTACCTGAGGGTGAGCCCTACCATTGCCATTATTTGCATGTGGACGACCTGATGGTTGCTGTGCTGGTGGTGGCACGTAGTTCTGATTTTGATCAACCTCATCCTCGTAATCGCCAGCAAAATCATCCTCCTCCGCATCAGCAGCAGGAGCCACAGAAGTAGCAACAACAGCACCAACAGTTTGGCCAGGTGCAAGAGGGAGACGGCTCGCTCGGCGGAGGGCTGTTTCACGATGTGTAGGTAGTCGTCGTTGTTGTTGTTGTAGAGGTGCGTTAGGTGCAGCCGGTGGTGATGGTGGAAGACGTGCGGGCAATTCATTAAACCTGTTATCGAGATTTGTTTTGAACGTCTTCTCCATGTCATCTATCTTCTCCATGGCCTCTTCAAATCTGTTTAGCACATCCTGCACCTGTCCATTCATCATTTGCTGAAATTTATCATGCAACTCCTGATTCGTCATGTTCTCCCAGTCAGTCTCGTCGGCTTGTGATCCTGCCATGGTTAGAAACAATAGAAAACACACAAGAATATGATCCTACAGAATACTAACAAGAGGTGGTGGTGGTGGGTGTCACAAATCCGTCAAGCCAATCTCAAATTCTTACCAGTTCTTACCCAGCAGCAGGCGGTGATCGGCAACCGTTGTAGTCAAAACTCTCAAAAGCTTGGATAGAGCGATTGCCAGGGAGAGTCAAACGCACGATGTAGAGGTATGTGGAGCTGGGAAGGCTTATAGTATGGTAGCAAAAAGGGTCAGCAATAATCAATTCAGAGATGCAAAGTTGAATAAACGCTCAACGACGGTACTGTGCTGGTCCTAGGCTAGACCGTGCTAGAGACGCGAGCCTAGAACACTAACAAAATCACGGCGCTGCACGTAAATAAGGGAAAAGCACACTCTAGAACTTTTTTTTTCGCTTTTTTTTTGCGCTCCTCTTTTTTTTTGCGAAAAATTACTATAATGGCGAGTGTCTCAAAACTCTTCCCTCGTCAAACTGATAGGATGGGCACGAAGTTTTTTTTTTCACTTTTTTCGGAAATCAGGGCAGCGACGACGAAAAAGTGCGACAAAAAATCACTATGATGGCACGTGGCTCAAAAGACTCAGAAAAACCTAAAAATAGGATAGGGAAAAAATATTTTTGCCCGTGAAAATTTTGGCCTAAAAACTGCCCGGGGGTCTCCAGACTTTTTTTTTCCGAGACCTACGCAGGCAAGGAAACACGAATCGGAATTGAGATTGATCTCAAGAACAAACCTAATATGAGAAGAACTCGGATTGGTGGTGGATATATGGTTACAGATTGGTGGTGGTATATGGATACAGATTGGTGGTGGTATATGGATACGGATTGGTGGTGGTATATGGATACGGATTCAGAACGGTGGCGGATAAGCAATGGTGGTAGATGGGCGATGATGATGGTGCGGCGGCGGCGTGACAACTTATGACCAGAACTCGAAACTCTAAAAGACTAGACTCTAAGACCAGCAACTTGACACGACGATGCAACCGCAAATTCAACAAAGCAAAAACCCTAAAAAGATTATGCAAAGGCTCAGATTGGTTGGGCTGCTTTAATGGTAGTCTTTACATTTTCTCTTTCACTAGTAGTATGGGGAAGGAGTGGACTCTAGGGATACTACTAATTGATTAAGTAATCAAATTGTTGTTATGTCAATAAGACCAAAGGGATGGATATTAAATGATAGGAAGTGCTAGGAAGTGAAATAGAATGAAATAGAGCCACTTTGGGCTTCCCTATGAAATGAGGCATGGAACGGAGCCACTACGAAGAAATCTAATTTTTTTTTGTGGCTTTTTCGTGGACTGTAGGTATGAAGAATAGACTCGATCTAATCTACGAAAAACTGTAAAAATCTCACCGAGCAACCTAGAAATCTGATACCACTTGATAGAGGCGAGGGTCCCGATCTTTCAATGAGATGATAACTATCGATTTGGTGGAGACGACTTTGACGATCCGACTACAAACGTGCACGACGTTGCGCCTTAGCAACCGCTAAACCAATCTCCTGAGGTTACTGACGATGCTGGAAGCACGGTCAGCCTGACCACGAAGGTCTATTCCTGCAAGCAATCGAAGAACGAGCAAGAATATGATAAAGCAATCTGAATATCGCAAATATATATGAAGTATTGATAATGGTGGGGATCCGTAAGCGGTCTTGGTCTGGTCGTTGGACACAAACGAAGTACACGAAGTTGCAATGGCTAACTTTTAACTAAACAAATCCCAAAGTCTAAACGACGCCCTAAGGGCTGTATATATGGAGGAAGAGAGGGGAATTTCGTGGCCCTTGAGGGTGGGGTCCGAAACCAACCCTAACTCTTGTTTCCCCACACATACGGACTCTAAAAATAGCCTATACTTAAGTATTTCGAAATTACATGGGCCTGGCCCATTAATAAGGTGACGCAGCACCTAGAATAGCCTATGGACGAATATTATGAAGTGGCATCTTGTATATTTCGTCCAAGGCTTCATGCACTCCTTATGGCGGCTTCAAAGTCCTAAAATCATCACTTGTAACTCTGTTCTTGATCCCCTTGCGCATGCCATCAACTCCATGCGTGTTCTTGCTCCAATGTTCATCCTTCTCCAAGCTAGGCCCTTCATTTGTAAGCAAAACAAATGTATCCAATTTAGGCAGCATCATAATCTCATGAACATTAGAATCATTACCAAGAAACGAAAGTACCTGGTAATTTAATTGGCGTGCGCGAGCTCTAGTAATTGGTCCAGTATATGTGACAGTAGGGGCTGGCGGTTCACATCTGAAGGACACGTGGCGATCATGCAACACATTGGAGGTTGTTCCACGTTCCCACGCACGCCTGGATTGTTGGGTGGTCGTTCCCGCTTCTTCGGGTTTCAGGCAAAAAGGATTAAGCATTTAAAACAGATTTAATGTTTGTCTCTGTATCTTCTGCTGACAAGGACGCAGCGAAGACATTCGACAGTTTCAATAGAATGCATATGATTTGGATAGATAGACTTAAGATGGGAGCATAGAAAGGTCAGGGTCCGATCACATTCACTTAGTTCAAAAGATTCAACAAGAAGACATAGTTATAAGTGAATGCTGTAGAGGACAGAAACCAAATCAGTACATTGAAGATAAACATGAAGCCATGTTAACAATGAAGACAAACCAAATGCGAAGACTTTGCAAATGCAACGCCAACAGAAAGTATTCCAAACAAAAGTTTGGTGGTGGCATTACCCACCGTATAGGAAATATTAGACCCAGACACGGCGCACAATTATCGTGGCACTTCCGAAGTCAAATTCCACGTTAATGTATTCACACTTAGAGTGTAAGTCTTCATTAGTTGAAGATATACGTTGCTTCGTGTGTTTGCACATCTAAGTCATTAACATGCATCAGTGTTAGGATGTGTGCATGATCACATGACATTTGAGGATTCCAAGATATTTAGCTCACACCGCAACTTGCAAAACCATTTCTCATCCAAGGGCTTTGTGAAGATATCTGCCAGTTGCTCTTCACTGCTGACATGAATGATATCAATATCTTCCTTCATGACATGATCTCTGAGAAAGTGATGACGGATCTGAATGTGCTTTGTCTTCGAGTGCTGAACTGGGTTGTTGGCAATCTTGATGGCACTTTCATTGTCGCAGTAGAGTGGCACTTGCTTCAGATGAATGCCATAGTCTTTGAGTGTTTTCTTCATCCATAGAAGTTGAGTGCAGCAAGATCCAGCAGCAATGTATTCATATTAAGCAATGGAGAGAGATACACGGTTCTGCTTCTTTGAAGACCAACACACAAGTGATCGTCCCAGAAAGTGACATGTGCCTGATGTAGACTTGCGATCCACCTTGTCACCAGCATAATCAGCATCCGAGAATCCAACTAGATCAAACTCTGAGCCCTTTGGATACCATAATCCTAGCGTTGGGGTGTGAGCCAAATATCGAAGAGTTCGCTTCACAGCTAAGTGATGCGATTCCTTTGGTGCCGCTTGGAATCGGGCACACATGCAAACACTACGCATGATATCTGGCCTAGATGCACATAAGTAAAGTAAGGAACCAATCATGGAGCGGTATACCTTTTGATCGAACTCTTTACCATTGGCGTCAGAATCTAGATGACTCTTGGTAGGCATTGGCGTCGTGTAACCTTTGTAGTTTTGCATTCCAAACTTCTTCAGGCAATCCTTGAGGTATTTCTCTTGAGATATGAAGATGTCGTTGCGTTGCTGTCATATTTTAAAACCAAGGAAGAACTTCAGCTCACCCATCATGGACATCTGATATTGCTCTTGCATCATGTATCCAAACTCATCACTGTATTTCTGATTAGTGCAGCCGAAGATAATGTCATCCACATATATTTGGCACACAAACAGTTCACCATCATATGTCTTCGTGAAGAGCGTGGGATCTAGGGAACCAGGTTTGAAGCCTTTGCTCTTCAGGAAGTCCTTGAGTGTGTCATACCAAGCACGAGGGGCTTGTTTGAGGCCATACAATGCCTTGTTGAGCTTGTAGACCATGTCAGGATGTTTTGGATCTTCAAATCCAGGCGGTTGTGCAACATACACTTCTTCTTCAATCTTGCCATTGATAAAAGCTATGACGCCCCAAGACCGGAGCGTCAGATGCCTTCCAGGGTTTCCAGGTTTCGTTGTGTGTTTTGTTTGGTTCATTGCATTCATCTTTGCATCATGTGCATTGCATCATGTCATTTCTTTTCTTAACTCAAATAAATAAATTGCATGGATTTTCGGTCCATTTAAATCGAGGGATATTCACTATGGTTATTACTCTTTAAAACATATTCTCCCAATATTTTAGGGAGCTATATAAATTATATTCCATTCGTTTGGATTCACCGCAAACACACTTGCAAAATATCCCAATGCCTTTGTTATCTTAATTCTTGGTCTCCAACATTGCCATATATTCTTTCATCATATTACGGAGCTCCACCAAAAAAACCCGAACATTTTTGGCCACACCGAACCTTGTCCCAATTCAAAACCATTTGAATTATATTAAAATGAATTTGAATTTAATTCCTGCAATCTGGCCACTTCTATTTTTCTGGTGGTCATGTTTATTTTTATGAGTCTAGGAAAATTGTCCTCCTGCTCAAACTCTTTTCCCTAACCCCCCTTCTTTTTCCTCTCTCTCTCTATTTCTTTTCGATTACAGAAGAAAGAGAGGAGAGGGAGAGCCCAATCCAGCAAGCCCAGCTGACCCCTCCTCTCTACTGGGCCGGCCCCAAGCCCACCTAACGCTGCTAACCCTAGGCCCGAGCGAAACCCTCTCCTGGTCGAGCCCCTCCTCGTTCGGTCGTTCCCACCAGCGCTGCCAACCTCTTCTTTTCCTCCTCTCGCTCCCTTCCTCCTGCGTGCTCTTCTTGTCCAACCTCTCCTCGTCCAGGAGCTCGTCCATCCTCGCGCCAGAGGCTTCCCTGACGACCTCGTCGATCGTGCGGCTACCTGCAAGCTCCGTCCAGCGAGGCCCCGCGCCCGTTCCCCATCTCTCTCCCCTCTCCTCGCTCGCGCACCGAAGAGGAGCCCCCCGCGCCAGTTCCTCCCGCGAGCTGCGTGTCCTCCTCCAGCCAGTCGCCGCCCAGTGCCTGGTCTCCATGGTTGCGCCCGTTGCCGTCGGCCGACCCCGTTGCTACCCGTCGCACGCATGCACGCAGAAGAGGATCTCCTCGCCTGCGACCCCTCTGGTTGCCGCGCTACCATCAAGCGTGTCCTCCTTGCGCCCGAAGCTCTTGCTTCTCTTTGTCGCGCCCAACCGCTTGTTTGCCACTGTAGCTCCCGTCTTTGGTCGGGCATGATCCTTCTGGACCGCACCATCTTGCCTCCTCGCGCGCCTGTGGTCCTCCAGAGGCCTGCGCTGCCTCGCCCGCCTATCAGGAACGCCATGGCTGCCGCCCCATGGAGTTCCACTGGCCCCGATCCCGTCGGGAACCAGGCGAGCCCCGTGTCTGCTTCCTGCCACTGTCCACCACCATCGCCTCCTTGCTGCTGCCCAACCGAGGCCTTGTGATGCTTCGTTTCGTTTCAAAGGACCATCAAGACCGGCAAGACCCCGACTTCGAACGCCAAGTACTACTACAAACCCGAAGAATTCGGATGCATCAAGTCCCCGAGGAGACCTGTTTTTCGTCAAGTTCGACTACCCGTATCATCAAGTACCACTACGGACGGAGACCTCGGACATGCCAACCCCTTCGAGCTATCAATACCACAAGCGCCAAGTTCCACGACGTCCCAAGTACCGTGAGAACGTTTGTACCTCTACCGTCGACGTGGATCCGACAAGTACCCCTACAATAAGTGTACCTCTACCGTTGTCTTCAGAATCGCTAAGAACATCAAGCACCCCTTCGAGATGACGAGACCGACAAGTTCAAATGACCCCAAGTACCTCTCCGAAAACGAGACGTATACCGCTACCGTCGCAAGAATCGAGACCGACAAGTCCGAAGAAGCAAGTACCACTCCGAACCATGTACGACGACCATCGCCGAAGACCCGTGTAACGCAAACGTCAAGTTCATCTACCGTCGCGTGAACCGCTACTTCCCACGACGACCCCGTGAACAACTACTTCCCCTTCGACACGTGTACCCCTACCGCCGAACTCGATTCGTTCCGATAATGCACGCTTCGAAGGTATAACCCTGAGACGACATCCATGAACGAATGCTTGTGATGTTTGAGATGCTCGTGTTTGCACCGTGTCCAAATTGTCACTCGTTTCCTTGTCACCAACTCGTGGGACACCCAGAATCCGGGAGCGCCCTAGCATCTTTTGCACGCATCCGCACACTTCTCCTTTGCATCGGTATCTCAATCGAGTTACCGGAACTGGAACGCTGCCGTGGCACCGTTTTCGAGATCGTTGCCGTGGCACCCCTTTCGTTTCCGCCACGATGATAAATGCTTCATAATGCTCTTGTCAACTTTTAACAAAAATTGCATAAACTTGTTCATGTCATCCGCATCATGATAACAACAATTAAAAATGCTTAAAATTGTTGTTGCATTAAATTGCTAATGCATATGGGGATTTACCGGATTTGTTGTTTGTTATATCCGGCCCCATTTAAATTGTTTAAATGGTATAGTTTTGTTATGCGCACCTCTTGCCATGTTAACCAACATTTAATATTGTTGAGTACCTAACCGGGAGAGAACTAAATAGTTGATGTGGTGTTCCGTCAATATGCAACCCGTTGCATATTGAGCTCCACTTAATTTGTAGTTTTGGTTGTTGCACTTTGCCATGTCATGCATATTCAAACTGGAGATGCATCATACTTGGTTGTGCATCATGCCATGTTTATGTGGTGCGTGTTTACTATGTTGTTTGCTTTCTTTCCGGTGCACTTCGTCTCGGTAATCCGGTAACGTCGCGTTGTGAGGATTCGTTCGACAACGTCCGTTTGTCTTCTTCATGGACTCGTTCTTCTTCCTTGCGGGATCTCAGGCAAGATGACCATACCCTCGAAATCACTTCTATCTTTGCTTGCTAGATGCTCGCTCTTTTGCTATGCCTATATGCTGCGATACCTACCACTTGCTTAGCATGCCTCCCATATTGTCGAACCAAGACTCTAACCCACCTTGTCCTAGCAAACCGTTGTTTGGCTATGTTACCGCTTTGCTCAGCCCCTCTTATAGCGTTGTTAGTTGCAGGTGAAGATTGGAGCTTGTTCCATGTTTGGAACATGGATATTTTATTGGGATATCACGATATCTCTTATTTAATTAATGCATCTATATACTTGGTAAAGGGTGGAAGGATCGGCCTTATGCCTGGTGTTTTGTTCCACTCTTGCCGCACTAGTTTCCGTCATATCGGTGTTATGTTCCCGGATTTTGCGTTCCTTACGCGGTTGGGTTATAATGGGAACCCCTTGACAGTTCGCTTTGAATAAAACTCCTCCAGCAAGGCCCAACCTTGGTTTTACCATTCGCCTCCTAGCCTTTTTTCCCTTGGGTTAGGCCAGCCCAAGGGTTATCTTTATTTTAACCCCCCCCCCCGGGCCAGTGCTTGTCTAAGTGTTGGTCCAAAACAGAGCCACTTGCGGCGCCACCTCAGGGAAACTTGAGGGCTGGTTTTAGCTGTACGTAGTGTTCATCCGGTGTTGCCCTGAGAACGAGATATGTGCAGCTCCCATCAGGATGTCGGCGCATCGGGCAGTCTTGCTGGACTTGTTTTACCATTGTCGAGGATGTCTTGTAACCTGGATGCCGAGCCTGATCGGATTGTCTTGGGAGAAGGAATATCCTTCGTTGACCGTGAGAGCTTGTGATGGGCTAAGTTGGGACACCCCTGCACGGATTTGAACTTTCGAAAGCCGTGCCCGCGGTTATGGGCAGATGGGAATTTGTTAATGTCCAGTTGTAGAAAACCTGAAGTTGACCTTAATTAAAATGCATCAACCGCGTGTGTTACCGTGATGGTCTCCTTCCGGCGGAGTCCGGGAAGTGAACACGGTGTTGGAGTAATGCTTGACGTAGGTTGTTCCAGGATCACTTCTTGATCATAGTTTCTCGATCATGCTTTGCCTTCTCTTCTCGCTCTCTTTTGCGTATGTTAGCCACCATATATGCTAGTCGCTTGCTGCTGCTCCACCTCATACCTTTTACCTTACCAATAAGCTTAAATAGTCTTGATCGCGAGGGTGTGAGATTGCTGAGTCCCCGTGACTCACAGATACTTCCAAAACCAGCTTGCAGGTGCCGTTGAATCGTGCGGATGACGCAACTAAGCTCAAGGAGGAGGTCGACAAAGATCTAGTCCTTTGTATTGTTCCGTTCTAGTTGATCAGTAGTGGAGCCCAGTTGGGGTCGATAGGGGATCTGCGTAGCATTTGGGGTAGTCTTCTTTTATTTTGGTTCTGTACTCGGACCTTGACGGTATCTGGATGATGTAATGCTTTATTCATGTAATTGTGTGAAGTGGCGATTGTAAGCCAACTATGTATCTCTTTCCCTTATGTATTACATGGGTTGTGTGAAGATTACCTCACTTGCGACATTGCTTTCAATGCGGTTATGCCTCTAAGTCGTGCTTCGACATGTGGGAGATATATCCGCATCGAGGGCGTTACAAAAGCACTCTTCACATCCATTTGATACAGAAGAATGTTATGATGATTTGCATAGGCCAGCAGTATGCATATAGCTTCAAGCCTGGCCACAGGAGCAAATGTTTCATCGAAGTCAATTCCTTCTACTTGAGTGTATCCTTGAGCAACTAGACGAGCCTTGTTTATGACAACTTGACCATGCTCATCTTGCTTGTTGCGATATATCCATTTAGTGCCTATGATATTGTGTTTACGACGATCATGACGCTTGACTAGTTCCCATACATTATTCAGCTCAAACTGTTGAAGCTCTTCTTGCATAGATTGAATCCATTCAGGTTCCATGAAGGCTTCATCAACTTTCTTGGGTTCTGATACTGAGACGAATGCAAAGTGTCCACAGAAATTTGCTAGTTGTGTTGCCCTTGATCGAGTGAGTGGACCATGTGCATTGATGCTATTGATTATCTTCTCAATTTGTACTTCATTTGCAACACGAGGATGAACAGGACGAAGATTTTGCTCTTGCTGATCATTGTCATCGTTAGAAGGATTGTCTTCAGGCTGAGTATTGTCTTCAGGTTGATCAGGTGCAGAGATGATGAGTTCCTCTTCAGGCTGTGCTTCAGACGGTATGATCTCTCCAGTTCCCATAAGCTTGATGGATTCACTGGATGGAACTTCATCTAGCACATTTGGCAGGTGCTCTCTTTGCGAGCCGTTAGTCTCATCAAACCGCACATCCACAGTTTCAACCACTTTATAGTGAAAGAGGTTGAAGACTCTGTAGGAGTGTGAATCCTTTCCGTAACCAAGCATAAAACCTTCATGTGCTTTCGGTGCAAATTTTGAAGTGTGATGTGGATCCTTGATCCAGCACCTGGCACCAAATACTCTAAAGTAACTGACATTTGGCTTCTTACCAGTGAGGAGCTCATAGGATGTTTTGTTCGGAAGCTTGTGAAGATAAACACGATTGATGACATGGCATGCAATATCAATGGCTTCAGGCCAGAACTTTTCTTGGAGTCTTGTATTCATCGAGCATCGTTCGGGCCATCTCAATGAGTGTTCTGTTCTTGCGTTCCACGATGCCATTCTGCTGCGGCGTGTACAGAGCTGAGAACTCATGAGTGATGCCCAAAGTATCAAGATAAGTGTCGAGGCCGGTGTTCTTGAATTCAATGCCATTGTCACTTCTGATGTGCTTGATCTTGATGCCATAGTTGTTCATGGCTCGATTGGCGAAGCATCTGAAGACATCCTGCACTTCAGTCTTGTAGAGGATTATATGCACCCATGTATATCTTGAATAATCATCAACAATGACGAAGCCATAGAGACAAGTAGTAGTAGTAAGAGTTGAGTAGTGAGTGGGACCGAGAGGTCCATGTGTAGCAGTTCGAAGGGTTGAGTTGTTGTCATGATTGTCTTCGAGGGATGCTTGGCCCTCGTCATCTTTCCTGCTTCACAGGCACCGCATAAGTGATCCTTCTTGAACTTGACGCCCTCGATGCCTATGACGTGCTTCTTATTTGCAATAGTATGCAAGTTCCTCATGCCAGCATGCCCTAGCCTTCGATGCCAGAGCCAACATTCTGAAGCTTTTGCAAGAAGACATATGGTGAGCTGTGGTCCTGCTGAGAAATCTACCATGTATAAATCATCTTTCCGATACCCTTCAAACACTAGAGACTTGTAAGATTCCATTAGAACAAGGCAACGATATTTTCCAAACATCACAATCATATTCAAATCGCAAAGCATTGAGACAAACATTAAGTTGAAACCAAGGGATTCAACAAGCATCACTTTATCCATGTGCTGATCCCTTGAGATTGCAACTCTACCTAGACCCAATACCTTGCTTTTACCAGTATCAGCAAATGTGATGTGACTCTTGTCAGATGGACGTAAGGTTGAGTCCATGAGAAGACTTCGCTTGCCAGTCATGTGATTAGTACATCCACTGTCAATAATCCATTCTGAAGCAGCAGGTGTCATACCCTACAATGTTGTTAGGGGGATAGGCTTCACGAAGAGAATTGTGAAGCATAAACATTTGACGAGCAAGTGGATTATGAAAGCTTCACTACTAGGAAAAGGCCTACTAATGGCGCACCAGTTTTGCCTACTAATGGCGCATCATTGGTGCGCCATTAGTAGCACGCCACTAGTATTTTTTACTAATGGCGCACCACGGGTGCACCATTAGTATCTGGTATACTAATGGCGCACCACCCAGTGCGCCATTAGTATATAACACCATTTGGACTGATAGGGCAAGTAGCAAGCTTAGATCGAGGTTAGGACTGATAGGGCAAGTAGCAAGCGACTCAGGAACAAAATACATAATAAGACCATTTGGGCATTTGATCTTGCGCCCTACAAGATGTTTAAGGTCCCCAGCAATAGCTTCAGACGCATTTGATTTTCGGCTGGAGACCCTTCCCTACAAAAGAGAGTTAAGCTTTCTTAGCCACCCACATCTTCAAGGGTGGCTTCGAAGCAATGAGTCTAAGTGCAGCATCTAAGAACTTTGGCTTTGGAGCCCTAGCAAATAGTCTTGCCGGTGGACAATAGTACTCATAAGAATAAGCAGAGTAGTTCTTGGTCTTATGAACATGGCGGTTTGATGAAACGCGCTCATATTCATAGGCCTGAGTATGGTTTCCCTGCAAAACATTTGCGCTAGTGCGACTCAGGTGAGTCCTCTATCTGTATGAAGCCTTTGGACCATATGAAGCCTGTGGTCTGGGGTTTGTCTTCTTCACTTGTGGTGTCATGACGACATTCACAGGAAGATTTTCCAGACACTTTTTCGGCACCCAGACTTTCTTCATAGTTGGCCCATTCCTGCAGTTAGTACCAATATGCCTGGCAAACACTTCACCATTCTGATTCTTAAACAGTTTATAGTTTGCATCAAAGGACTCATCAATGATAATGGGATTAGTGCAAGTCAACCTAGATAGGGTGGATGGATCCACTGAAGGTCCCTTTGCAGCAACCCATGTGGTTTTGGGGTACTGCTCAGGTTTCTAGTAAGAGCCATCAACATTCATTTTCCTTTCAAACCCGACACCCTCTTTCCTAGGGTTTTGGTTCAGAATCTGCCTTTTGAGGACATGACATAGAGTCTGATGCCCTTTGAGACTTTTGTACATCCCTGTTTCAAGCAATGTCTTCAACCTAGCATTTTCATCAGCAATAGCAGTGGTATCCTCAGCAGAGGGGTTAGTTAGCACATCAACAGTTGAAGATATTGCAACAGTAGCAGCAGTAGAACATCCAGCAACAGAAGTAGCGTTATCACGCTCAATGCATTTAAGACATGGTGGTTCAAATCCTTCCTGAGCGGGACTGATCTGTTTGGCGCAAAGTGACTCGTTTTCCTTTTGAAGATCTTCATGAGCCGCTCTCAATTTCTCAAGTTCTTGCTTCCTTTGAAGATAATCATAGGAAAGCTTTTCATGAGTTGTTGAGAGCGTTTCATGACGACTTTCAAGCTCCTCATACTTAACATGAAGATTTTTTATGTCTTCAATTAAGGACTGAGATCGAGTCATTTCAGCGTCTAACAGGTCATCGCTTTTGTCTAACAGTTTTTGAATATGTTCCATAGCTTTCTGTTGTTCAGTTGCAATTTAGCAAGTGTTTTGTAGCTGGGTTTGGAACCACAATCAGAGTCATCTTCACTTGATGTTTGATAGTGAGTGGTGCGTGAGTTTACCTTGGCACCGCGTGCCATGAAGCAGTAGGTGGGAGCGGAGTTGTCCTTGTCATTAGCATCGGCGTCGGTGACGAAGTCATTGTCTTCAATGTTGAAGATGGACTTGGCAACGTAGGCTGTAGCCAGACTTGCAATGCCAGAATCGGACTCCTCAGACTCCACCTCAGCCTCCTCAGAAGTAGACTCCTCCTCTGAATCCATTTCCTTGCCGACAAACGCACGGGCCTTGCCAAATGAGCTCTTCTTGTGTGATGAAGACTTTGAGGAAGACTTGGAAGAAGACTTTGAGTATTTCTTCTTTTTCTTGTCGTCAGAATCATATTCCTTGCTCTTCTTCTTCTTCGTTTTCTCATTGTCCCACTGCGGACACTCAGAGATGTAGTGACCAGGTTTCTTGCACTTGTCGCATGTTCTCTTCTTGTAGTCATGAGCAGAAGCTTCATCATTCCTTGTGCTGGATCGTGAGGACTTTCTGAAGCCTTTCTTCTTGGTGAATTTCTGGAACTTCTTCACAAGCATAGCAAGCTCCTTTCCAATGTCTTCAGGATCATCAGAACTACAGTCGGATTCTTCTTCAGATGAGGAAACAGCTTTTGCCTTCAAAGCACGTGTTCGCCCATAGTTGGGACCATAGATGTCTCTTTTCTCAGAAAGCTGAAACTCATGTGTGTTGAGCCTTTCAAGTATGTCAGACGGATCGAGTGTCTTGATGTCAGGGCGTTCTTGAATCATCAGGGCTAGGGTGTCAAACGAGCTGTCAAGTGATCTCAGGAGTGTCTTGACGATTTCATGCTTGGTGATCTCAGTAGCGCCGTGACCTTGAAGCTCATTTGTGATGTCAGTGAGTCGATAAAACGTGAGCTGAACATTCTCATTGTCGTTTCTCTTGAAGCGGTTGAAGAGGTTGCGAAGGACACTAATTCTTTGAACTCTCTGGGTTGAGACGCCTTCGTTGACCTTGGAGAGCCAGTCCCAGACTAGCTTGGATGTTTCCAGAGCACTCACACGGCCATATTGTCCTTTGGTCAGATGACCACAGATGATATTCTTGGCAGTGGAATCCAGTTGAACGAACTTCTTGACATCAGCAGCGGTGACACCTTCACCAGCCTTGGGGACGCCATTCTTGACGACATACCAGAGGTCGACATCAATGGCTTCCAGATGCATGCGCATCTTATTCTTCCAGTAGGGATATTCAGTTCCATCGAAGACTGGGCACGCAGCGGAGACTTTGATTATCCATGCAGTCGACATAGCTAAAACTCCAGGTGGTTAAACCAAATGACACAGAACAAGGGAGTACCTTGCTCTGATACCAATTGAAAGTGCTAGTGATCGACTAGAGAGGGGGTGAATAGGAGATTTTTAGGAAAGTCTTCAATGAAGTGAAAGCACAAAGACTAATAGCAGCTAGGCAGTATGGATCAGGATGGAAGATAGTATGAAGCCAATCAGAACAAGCAGTCACACAGTGAAGACAAATAGATAATGCAAACAAGCAATGACTTCACAAGGACCAATCTGAAAATAAAGATATGGGAAGGATAGAACCAGTGGCTCGTTGAAGACAATGATTTGTTGGACCAGTTCCAGTTGCTGTGACAACTGTACGCCTGGTTAGGGAGGCTGAGATTCAACTCAGAAGACCGCGTCTTCACCTTATTCTCCTTGAGCTAAGGACACCCAGTCCTCGCCCAATTACTCTGGTAAGTCTTCAAGGTAGACTTCCAAACCTTCACAGACTTCGTTCACCGGCGATCCACAATGACTCTTGGATGCTCAAAACATGATGCCTAACCGGCTAGAGGATTCACAGTCCTCAAGTGTAATAAGTCTTCAGATCACACAGACAGGAAGACTTCGGTGATGCCTAACACTCTTTGGCTCTGGGTGTTTAGGGCTTTGTCCTCGCAAGGATTTCTCTCTCAAAGGCTTCGAGGTGGGTTGCTCTCAAACGACAAAAGCCGTGCACTAACTCTGAGAAGCCAACCAATTTATGGTGTAGGGGGTGGGCTATTTATAGCCACTAGGCAACCCGACCTGATTTGTCCGAAATGACCCTAGGTCACTAAGGAACTGACACATGTTCCAACGGTCAGATTTCAAACACACACGGCAACTTTACTTGAGCTACAAGCAAAGCTGACTTATCCAGCTCTGGATAAGATTTGCTCTCATTGTCTTCGCTCGAAGACATAGGATTTTGGTTAAGCATCACTTCAGTCATTCTGACTAGTTCTCTTGGACCCCACTTAATAGTACGGTGGTTCCTATGACTCAACAAAGAAGAAAAAGAACAACGAAACAACTAAGTCTTCGCGCTCCATAGTCTTCACACGATGTCTTCTCTTGTCATAGTCTTCAATGTGAATGTCTTCACATACCACCTTTGACTTCAATGTCTTCATACATTTTTAGGGGTCATCTCCGGTAGGAAAACCGAATCAATGAGGGACTTCTACCTGTGTTATCCTGCAATTCTCACAAACACATTAGTCCCTCAACCAGGTTTGTCGCCAATACTCCAAAACCAACTATGGGTGGCATTATATGCACTTACACTACTACATGTGTTATCCTGTAATTCTCACAAGCACATTAGTCCCTCAACCAAGTTTGTCGTCAATACTCTAAAACAAACTAGGGGTGGCACTAGATGCACTTACAATCTCCCCCTTTTTGTGATTGATGACAAACTGGTTGAAGTTTTCAATGGGGATAAAAGTATGTGAAAGTTTTGGATCATAGGCATTGTCTTCATAAGTTGAAAAGGCTCCCCCTGAAGATGTGCATATAAGTAGTTTGCTTTTGAATGCAAATGCGCATGGCAGGTTTTACTTTGTGTGGAGATCCTCTTCAACACATGAAGACAATTCATCATTCATAAATAAGAATAACGAAGATAATGAAATGCATAATGTGAAAAGGGCGTATGCAGAATGACTTCATGCGGAATTTATCATTGCATCACACAATAGCAGCAAAAGTAGCTGATGAGGACATCAATACCATTATTACACCCACAGTCCCTGCTGCTATACATACTGGACCAATTACTAGAGCTCGCTCACGCCAATTAAATTACCAGGTACTTTCGTTTCTTGGTAGCAATTCTAATGTTCATGAGAATATGATGTTGCCTAAATTGGATACATTTGTTTTTCTTACAAATGAAGGGTCTAGCTTGGGCAAAAAGATGAACCTTGGAGCAAGTTCAAGCATGGAGATGATGGCGTGCACAAGGGGAACAAGAACGGAGTTACAAGTGATGATTCCTGGACTTTGAAACCACCATAATGAGTGCATGAAGCCTTGGACAAAATATACAAGATGCCACTTCATAAATTTCCTCTAGAGGCTATCCTAGGTGCTGCATCACCTTATTTTTGGGCCAGGCCCATTTAATTTTGAAATACTTGATTATAGGCTGTTTTTAGAGTCTGTATGTGTGGGGAAACAAGAGTTAGGGTTGGTTTCGGACCCCTCCTCCAAGGGCCACGAAATTCCCCCCTCTCTCCTCCATATATACAGCCCTTAGGGCATCGTTTAGACTTTGGGTTTTGTTTAGATTAAAGTTCGCCATAGCTACAACTTCGCGTACTTCATTTGTGTTCAACGACCAGACAAAGGCGTCACAGAACCCTACCTTTGATCAACAAAGATTTCCTCTTATATTCTCAATATCCAGATTGCAATCTTAGTTTCTTGCTTGTTCTTCATTTGCATGCAGGAAACAGACCTTCGTGGTCAGGTTGATCGTGCTCCGGCGTGGTCAATAACTTCTCGGAGTTGGTTTAGCGATTGCTAAGGCGCAACGTCCTCGCACATTCGTAGTCGGATCTTCAAAGTCGACTTCCTCCAAAACGATAGCCACCATCTCATCGAAAGACGGGACGCCTTTGCCTCTATCAGTAGTAGATGACCATCAAGTTTAATTGTTACAACTCAAGAGCCAAATAGTTTTAAAATGAGAGTTGTAAGAACTTAGCAAAAATTTAGGAAACCACCCATATGGATCCGCTTGAAGACTATCAACCTCATATGCTTCTGCTTCTTTTGTTAGTAAGGACCAAAAAGTCTGGAAAATTCTGGCTAGGTGGTTTTTAGACCATTTGTAGACTTTTCTGAAAAAATTGTTGCAGAGCAAAAAAAAGAGGAAAAAGAAAGTGAAAAAAAGAAGAATTTTTTTTCCAGAGTGTGCTCCTCCCTTGTTTACGTGCAGCGCCGTGATTTTATTAGTGTTCTAGGGTCGCGTCTCTAGCACGGTCTAGCTTCGGACCAGCACAGTACCGTCATTGAGCGTTTATTCAACTTTGCATCTCTGAATTGATCATTGCTGACCCTTTTTTCTACCATATTATAAGCCTTTCCAGCTCCACATACATCTACGTCGTGTGTTTGACTCTCCCTAGTAATCGCTCTATCCAAGCTTTGAGTGTTTTGACTACTACGATTGCCGATCACCGCCTGCTGCTAGGTCAGAACTGGTAAGAATTTGAGATTTGCATGATGGATTTGTGACACCCACCACCACCTCTTGTTAGTAGTCTGTAGGATCATATTCTTGTGTGTTTCTATTGTTGCTAACCATGGCAGGATCACAAGCCGACGAGACTGACTGGGAGAACATGACGAATAAGGAGTTACATGATAAATTTCAGCAAATGATGAGTGGACAGGTGCAAGATGTGCTAAACAGATTTGAAGAGGCCATGGAGAAGATATATGGCATGGAGAAGATGTTCAAAACAAAGCTCCATAACAAGTTTAATGAATTGCTCGCGTGTCTTCCACCACCACCACCGACTGCACCTAACGCACCTCTACAACAACAACAACAACAACAACAACAACAACGACGACGACGACGACGACGACGACGACGACAACGACGACGACAACGATGACGACGACGACGACCACAACAACAACAACAACAACAACAACAACAACAACGACGACGACGACGACGACGACAACAACAACAACAACAACAACAACAACAACAACCACGACGACGACGACGACCACAACAACAACAACAACAACAACAACAACAACAACAACAACAACAACAACAACAACAACAACAATGACAACGACCACGACGACTACTACTACCTCCACATCACGAAACAGCCCTTCGCCGAGCGAGCCGTGTCCCTCTTGCGCCTGGCCAAACTGTTGGTGCTATTGTTGATACTTCTATGGCTCCTGCTGCTGATGCCGAGGAGGATGATTATGCGGGAGATTACGAGGATGAGGTTGATCAAAATCAGAACTACGTGCAACCACCAGGTCGTCCACATGTAAATAATGGCAATGGTAGGGCTCCCCCTCAAGTACGAGATCATGACCATCTCCCTAAACTGAAATTGAATATTTGACCATTTTAGGGTAGATATGTTCCTGATATATATCTTACTTGGGAGTTAGAAACTGAACAACGATTTAAATGTTTACAATATCCTAAGGAGAGACGTGTTCCTGCTGTTGTTTGTGCTTTCACTAGCTTTGCATGTGTTTGGTGGTCTGAACATTGTAGATTATATCCTATTCCAGCTACATGGGCTGCTTTGAAAACTGCTATGCGTACTCGTTGGGTTCCACCATATTATCAATGTGAATTAATTCAAAAATTGCAGCGTTTAAGACAAGGAAAAAATTATGTAGAAGAATATTATCAGGAATTACAAACTGGCATGATTAGATGTGGTATTGTTGAGGAGAATGAAGCTACGCTTGCACGTTTTATGGGTGGATTAAATAGAGAGATTCAGACCATTCTAGAGTATAAGGAGTATAATAATATCACTCGTTTATTCCATCTTTCTTGTAAAGTTGAACGTGAAGTGCAGGATCGACAGGCATTGGCCTGAACTAACTTTTCTAGAGGTCGATCTTCATCATGGACACCACGTGCATCCTCTACTTCCACTACACCAGCACCTCCATCAGGTGCCACCTCCAGCCGTGATACAAGAAAGCAGGCACAACCATCACTATCTGCCAAGAGCACACCTGCCGGGCCTGTGCAGAGCTCTTCTTCTTCTATGGCATCAACAGGGCACACAAGTGATATTATTTGTCGCCGTTATAAGGGAAGAGGACATTTTGCGAGAGAATGCAAATCTCAGCGTTTGATGATTGCTACTGAGGATGGTGGATATGAGTCCACTAGTGACTATGATGAGGGGACTTTGGCTCTTATTACACATGAAGAACACGGTGGAGATGATTCTGATCATGAGACGCAATACATGGCTGCTAAAGATGCTGATAGGTATGAATGTTTAGTTGCTCAACGTGTTTTGAGTGTGCATGTTACACAAGTTGAGAAAAATCAGAGGCATAATTTGTTCCATACAAAGGGAGTTGTGAAGGAACATTCTGTTCGTGTCATCATAGATGGAGGGAGCTGCAACAACTAGCCTAGCATGGATGATGAGGACATCAATACCATTGTTACATCCACAGCCCCTACTGTTACATATACTGGACCAATTACAAGAGCTCGCGCACGCCAATTAAATTACCAGGTACTTTCGTTTCTTGGTAATGATTCTAATGCTCATGAGATTATGATGCTGCCTAAATTGGATACATTTGTTTTGCTTACAAATGAAGGGCCTAGCTTGGGGAAGGATGAACATTGGAGCAAGAACACGCATGGAGTTGATGGCATGCGCAAGGGGATCAAGAACAGAGTTACAAGTGATGATTTCAGGACTTTGAAGCCGCCATAAGGAGTGCATGAAGCCTTGGACGAAATATACAAGATGCCACGTCATAATATTCGTCCATAGGCTATTCTAGGTGTTGCGTCACCTTATTTATGGGCCAGGCCCATGTAATTTCGAAATACTTAAGTATAGGCTATTTTTAGAGTCCGTATGTGTGGGGAAACAAGAGTTAGGGTTGGTTTCGGACCCCACCCTCAAGGGCCACGAAATTCCCCCCTCTTCCTCCATATATACAGCCCTTAGGGCGTCATTTAGACTTCGGGTTTTGTTTAGATTAAAAGTTCGCCATAGCTGCAACTTCGCGTACTTCGTTTGTGTCCAACGACCAGACCAAGACGTCACAGAACCCCACCTTGATCAATAAAGCTTTCAACTTATATTCGCAATATCCTGATTGCAATCTCAGTTTCTTGCTTGTTCTTCGTTTGCTCGCAGGAAACAGACCCTCGTGGTCAGGTTGATCGTGCTCCGGCGTGGTCAATAACCCTCGGAAGTTGGTTTAGCGATTGCTAAGGCGCGACGTCTCGCACGTTCGTAGTCGGATCGTCAAGGTCGACTCCCACAGAAAACGATAGACACCATCTCATCGAAACATCGGGACACCTTAGCCTCTATCAATGGAGATGGTGGAGAAGCTCTCTCTCACCACAAGACCGCATCCACCTCCTTACTACATCCAATGGTTCAACAACAACGGCAAGGTTAAGGTGACACGTACCATTCGTGTGCATTTTAATATCTCTACATATGCTGATTATGTTGATTGTGATGTGGCACCTATGCAGGCATGTTCCTTATTACTTGGTAGACCATGGCATTTTCATAAAAATTATGTACACCATGGTTAGAATTAATCAGTATACTCTTGTTCATAAGGACAAAATATTACTTTGCTTCCTATGACTCCTTATTCCATTTTGAAAGATCATATTAATATAGCTAATAAAGCAAAACAGGAGCAAAATAAGAGTGAAAATCATATTGTGGCAAAAGAATTTGAGCAACAAATGAAGCCTAATAATAAACCATCTAGTGTTGCTTTCGAAATTAAATTGAAAAGTGCATGTTTACTTGCCACCAAATCTGATATTGATGATCTAGATTTTAGCAAATCTGTTCGCTATGCTTTTCTGTGCAAAGAGGCATTATTTTCATTCGAGGAAATGCTTTCCTCTTTGCCTCCTGCTATCACTAACATTTTGAAGGAGTTCGCTGACATCTTTCCACAAGACGTGCCACCGGGATTACCACCTATTCGAGGGATTGAGCATCAAATTGACTTAATTCCCAGTGCATCATTACCCAACCGTGCGCCATACCGTACCAATCCAGAGGAGACGAAGGAGATTATGCGTCAAGTACAGGAGCTGCTCGACAAAGGTTATATACGCGAATCCCTTAGTCCTTGTGTTGTTCCTATCATTTTAGTGCCGAAAAAGGATGGTACGTCGCGTATGTGCGTTGATTGTAGAGGCATTAATATTATTACTATTCGTTATCGTCATCCTATTCCTAGGATAGATGATATGCTTGATGAATTGAGTGGCTCTACAATATTCTCCAAAGTTGATTTGCGTAGTGGATACCATCAAATTCGTATGAAATTTGGGAGATGAATGGAAAACAACATTTAAAGCTAAGTTTGGATTATATGAGTGGTTAGTCATGCCTTTTGGGTTAACTAATGCACCTAGTACTTTCATGAGATTAATGAACAAAGTTTTACGTGCTTTCATTGGAAGATTTGTGGTAGTGTACTTTGATGACATATTGATTTATAGAAAATCTTTGGAGGAACATTTGGAACATTTACGTGATGTTTTTATTGCTCTACGTCATGCACGTTTGCTTAGTAACCTTGGGAAGTGCACCTTCTGCACTGACCGAGTATCTTTTCTTGGCTATGTTGTTACTCCACAAGGAATTGAAGTTGATAAAGCCAAGATTGAAGCTATTGAGAGTTGGCCGCAACCCAAAATGGTCACACAAGTGAGGAGTTTTCTTGACCTCGCTGGATTCTATAGGCGTTTTGTGAGAGATTTCAGCACCATTGCTGCACCTCTCAATGAGCTTACAAAGAAGGATGTACCTTTTGTTTAGGGTACCGCAAAGGAAGAAGCCTTCATGCTATTGAAAGATAAGTTGACACATGCTCCTTTACTCCAACTTCCTGATTTTAATAAGACTTTTGAGCTTGAATGTGATGCTAGTGGAATTGGATTAGGAGGTGTGTTATTACAAGATGGCAAACTTGTTGCATACTTTTCTGAAAAATTGAGTGGGCCTAGTCCGAATTATTCTACTTATGATAAAGAGTTAATGCTCTTGTTCGGGATTTAGAAACATGGCAACATTATTTATGGCCCAAAGAATTTGTTATACATTCTGATCATGAATCATTGAAACATATTAAAAGTCAAGCTAAACTGAATCGTAGACATGGTAAATGGATTGAATTCATTGAGACTTTCCCTTATGTCATTAAACACAAGAAGGGCGAAGAAAATGTTATTGATGATGCATTGTCTCATCGCTATACTATGCTTGCACAACTTGACTTCGAAATATTTGGTTTGGAGACCATCAAAGATCAATATGTGCATGATGCTGAGTTTAAAGATGTAATGCAGAATTGTAAAGAAGGAGGAACGTGGAACAAGTTTGTCGTTAATGAAGGATTTGTGTTTCGTGCTAACAAGCTATGCATTCTAGCTAGCTCCATTCGTCTTTTGTTGTTGCAGGAGGCGCATGGAGGAGGATTAATGGGACACTTTGGCGTGAAGAAGACGGGGGACATACTTGCTATACATTTCTTTTGGCCAAAGATGAGACAGGATGTTGAGCGTTTTGTTGCTCGCTGCACTACATGTCAAAAAGCTAAGTCATGACTCAATCCTTATGGTTTATATATGCCTTTGCCTGTACCTAGTGTTCCTTGGGAGGACATATCTATGGATTTTGTTTTAGGTTTACCTCGAACAAAGAAGGGGGATAGCATATTTGTTGTCGTGGATAGATTCTCGAAAATGGCACACTTTATACCATGTCATAAAAGCGATGATGCTGTTAATGTTGCTGATTTATTCTTTTGTGAAATTATTCGCTTGCATGGTGTGCTAAATACTATTGTTTCAGATCGTGATACTAAATTTCTTAGCCACTTTTGGAGATGTTTATGGGCTAAATTGGGGACTAAACTACTTTTTAGTACTACTTGTCACCCCCAAACTGATGGACAAACTGAAGTAGTCAATAGAACATTGTCTCATATTCTGAAGAATAATAAGAAAATATGGGAAGAATGCTTTCCTCATATTGAATTTGCTTATAATCGTTCATTGCATTATACTACTAAGATGCGCCCTTTTGAAATTGTGTATGGTTTCCTACCTCGTGCACCTATTGATTTGTTGCCTCTTCCATCTTCGGAGAAGGTTAATTTTCATACTAAAGAACGTGCTGAATTGATTTTAAAAATGCATGAGTTAACTAAGGAAAACATTGAGCGTATGAATGCTAAATATAAACTTGCTGGAGATAAGGGTAGAAAACATGTTGTGTTTGCACCTGGAGATCTTGTTTGGTTACATTTGCTTAAGGATAGATTTCCTAATTTGCGCAAATCAAAGATAATGCCATGTGTTGATGGTCCTTTTTAAGGTGTCTGATAAAATAAATGATAATGCATATAAACTTGAGCTTCCTGCAGATTTTGGGCTTAGTCCCACTTTTAACATTGCAGATATGAAGCCTTATTTGAGTGAGGAAGATGAACTTCCGTCGAGGACGACTTCATTTCAAGAAGGGGAGGATGATGAGGACATCAATACCATTGTTACACCCACAGCCCCTGCTGCTATACATACTGGACTAATTACTAGAGCTCGCGCACGCCAATTAAATTACCAGGTACTTTCGTTTCTTGGTAACAATTCTAATGTTCATGAGAATATGATGCTGCCTAAATTGGATACATTTGTTTTGCTTACAAATGAAGGGCCTAGCTTGGACAAGAAAGATGATCCTTGGAGCAAGTTCAAGCATGGAGATGATGGCGTGCACAAGGGGAACAAGAACGGAGTTACAAGTGATGATTCCAGGACTTTGAAGCCACCATAATGAGTGCATGAAGCCTTGGACGAAATATACAAGATGTCACTTAATAAATTTCATCTAGAGGCTATCCTAGGTGCCGCGTCACCTTATTTTTGGGCTAGGCCCATGTAATTTCGAAATACTTGATTATAGGTTGTTTTTAGAGTCCGTATGTGTGGGGAAACAAGAGTTAGGGTTGGTTTCGGACCCCTCCTCCAAGGGCCACGAAATTCCCCCCATCTCTCCTCCATATATACAGCCCTTAGGGCATCGTTTAGACTTTGGGTTTTGTTTAGATTAAAGTTCTCCATAGCTGCAACTTGGCGTACTTCGTTTGTGTTGAATGACCAGACAAAGGCGTCATAGAACCCCACCTTTGATCAATAAAGCTTTCATCTTATATTCGCAATATCCAGATTGCAATCTTAGTTTCTTGCTTGTTCTTCGTTTGCCTGCAGGAAACAGACCTTCGTGGTCAGGTTGATCATGCTCCGGCGTGGTTAATAACCTCTCGGAGTTGGCTTAGCGATTTCAAAGGCGCGACGTCCTCGCAAGTTCGTAGTCGGATCGTCAAAGTTGACTTCCTCCAAAACGATAGCCACCATCTCATCGAAGGACGGGACACCTTTGCCTCTATCAGTAGCAGACAACCATCAATTTTAAGTGTTACAACTCAAGAGCCAAATAGTTTTAAAATGAGAGTTGTAAGAACTTAGCAAAAATTTAGGCAACCACCCATATGGACCCGCTTGAAGACTATCAACCTCATATGCTTCTCCCCCTTTTGTTAGTAAGGACCAAAAAGTTTGAATACATAGAGGATCTACTCGTTCCCAGTTGGAGAAGATGTTGGAGCAGCACGGTCGACGTTGGTGTTGGGCGGTGCAGACGGGCCTGATGGAGAGTCGTGGTGCAGTGAAGCCATTGTGGGTGAAGTGGTGTTGTCTTCTTCATCGACGACCCATGCAACAATAGTTGTAGCCGAAGATGAAAAATCAGAATCTTCAATAGAAGGTGTTGGACGCCAACTTGCAGATTGTGGTGGCCTGGAGTCAAACATGAATTTCAAAGTGAAGCCATCTTCGCGAACATCATCTTCAGAGCAAAGCGGTGTAAGGATCTTCCAGGACCGCCGACAGGCTTCATGCACAACGAATGAAGTCTTGGTTTCAAGATTGCGAATGCGAATGACATCAACCAGAAGACTCTACGTTTGGCGCTTCAGCCAGTCATGATGCCTGTCCTGCTTCTGATGTAGGGAGACAAGAAGCTCTCGGTCGTTGAGGACACGGGGACGCTTCTGAGGCCTTTGAGCAATTGTACTCGCAGTGGCTTCAGTGTTGGCATGATGTGGCAGACGCAAGTTGCTAGCCAGAGGATAACCAGGAGTAGAAGAATTTGGCACATGAATGCCTTCAATTGGCTAAGTGAAGCTTTGATGTTCTGCATTTTGCAAGTGGAGTGTCTTCTTAGCAGGCTCTGGGTAAATGGCTTCATAGGACATATCAACATCAGGAAGGAACACAACGTGGTTGCGACCTAAAGGTTGATAGTTCACTGTGGAATGAGGCTTGATCAAGCGCATAACCCAGGGAGCGTAGAACTTCCGACCAAAGAGATCAATGCCAGAAGCTGCAAGCTGTCGGATGAAGAAATCTTGCGTATTGAATCTGATGCCATTGATGATATAGAAGACCAATGTCTTCATGGAGTCTTCGAGTTTGGCATTAGGAGAGTTGCCTTTGATAGGCCACAGAGTACGCCTCAGAAGTTGATATACTATGCGGGGCAAGTACTCGAGGTCCTTGACAAAGAACTCTTTGGGGGTATTCAACGTCATGGGGCAAAGGCTTCATCATGCATAACATCTGGTTCATATTTGGCTCTAGCTTCTGAAATATGCTCTGCAGTTCATTCTGATGAAGCTGACAACCTGGTTTAAGGAACTCACCAAGAGTGGGCAGGGAAGTGATGAGGACATCAATACCACTGTTACACCCACAGTCCCTACTGCTATACACACTGGACCGATTACTAGAGCTCGCGCACGTCAATTGAATTATCAGGTACTTTCGTTTCTTGGTAACGATTCTAATGTTCATGAGAATATGATGCTGCCTAAATTGGATACATTTGTTTTGCTTACAAATGAAGGGCCTAGCTTGGACAAGAAAGATGAACCTTGGAGCAAGTTCAAGCATGGAGATGATGGCATGCACAAGGGGAACAAGAACGGAGTTACAAGTGATGATTCCAGGACTATGAAGCCACCATAATGAGTGCATGAAGCATGGGACGAAATATACAAGATGCCACTTCATAAATTTCGTCCAGAGGCTATTTTAGGAGCTGCGTCACCATATTATTGGGCCAGGCCCATGTATTTTCGAAGTACTTAAGTATAGGCTGTTTTTAGAGTCCGTATGTGTGGGGAAACAAGAGTTAGGGTTGGTTTCGGACCCCTCCACCAAGGGCCACGAAATTCCCCCTCTCTCCTCCATATATACAGCCCTTAGGGCATCGTTTAGGCTTTGGGTTTTGTTTAGATTAAAAGTTCGCCATAGCTGCAACTTCGCGTACTTCGTTTGTGTCCAACGACCAGACCAAGACGTCACAGAACCCCACCTTGATCAATAAAGCTTTCATCTTATATTCACAATATCCAGATTGCAATCTCAGTTTCTTGCTTGTTCTTCGTTTGCTCGCAGGAAACAGACCCTCGTGGTCAGGTTGATCGTGCTCCGGCGTGGTTAATAACCCTCGGAAGTTGGTTTAGCGATTGCTAAGGCGCGACGTCTCGCACGTTCGTAGTCGGATCGTCAAGGTCGACTCCCACAGAAAACGATAGCCACCATCTCATCGAAACATCGGGACACCTTTGCCTCTATCAGGGACACGGCTCGCTCGGCGGAGTGTTGTTTCCCGACGTGGAGGTAGTCGGTGTTTTTGCTGTTGTTGCAGAGGTGCGGCAGGAGCAGCCGGTGGTGGTGGTGGAAAACGCGAAAGCAATTCAGGAAACTTGTTATCGAGCTTTGTTTCAAACGTCTTCTCCATGCCATCTATCTTCTCCATGGCCTCTTCAAATCTGTTTAGCAAATCTTGCACCTGTCCACTCATCATTTGCTGAAACGTATCATGAAGCTCCTTGTTCGTCAAGTTCTCCCAGTCAGTCTCGTCGGCTTGTGATCCTGGCATGGTTAGTAGCAATAGAAACACACAAGAATATGATCCTACAGACTACTAACAAGTGGTGGTGGTGGCGGGTGTCACAAATCCATCAAGAAAATCTCAAATTCTTACCAGTTCTTACCCAGCAGCAGGCGGTGATCGGCAACCGTTGTAGTCAAAACTCTCAAAAGCTTGGATAGAGCGATTGTCAGGGAGAGTCAAACGCACGACGTAGATGTATGTGGAGCTGGGAAGGCTTATAGTATGGTAGCAAAAAGGGTCAGCAATAATCAATTCAGAGATGCAAAGTTGAATAAACGCTCAACGACGGTACTATGCTGGTCCTAGGCTAGACCGTGCTAGAGACGCGAGCCTAGAACACTAACAAAATCACGGCGCTGCATGTAAATAAGGGAAAAGCACACTCTGGAACTCTCTTTTTTTTGCTCTTTTTTTTGCGCTCCTTTTTTTTGTGCTCCTCTTTTTTTTGCGAAAAATCACTATAATAGCGAGTGTCTCATAACTCTTCCCTCGTCAAACTGATAGGATGGGCACGAATTTTTTTTTCACTTTTTTCGGAAATCAGGGCAGCGACGATGAAAAAGTGCGACAAAAAATCACTATGATGGCACGTGGCTCAAAAGACTCAGAAAAGCCTAAAAATAGGATAGGGAAAAAAATTTGCCCGTGAATTTTTTTTTGAGACCTACGCAGGCAAGGAAACACGAATCGGAATTTAGATTGATCTCAAGAACAAACCTAATATGAGAAGAATTTGGATTGGTGGTGGATATATGGTTCTGGTATATGGCAGCGGTGGTGGTATATGGTAGCGGTGGTGGTATATGGATACAGATTGGTGGTGGTATATGGATACGAATTGGTGGTGGTATATGGATATGGATTCAGAGCGGTGGCGGATAAGCAAAAGTGGTAGATGGGCGATGATGATGGTGCGGTGGCGGCGTGACAACTTATGACCAGAACTCGAAACTCTAAAAGACTAGATTCTAAGACCAGCAACTTGACACGACGATGCAACCGCAAATTCAACAAAGCAAAAACCCTAACAAGATTATGCAAAGGCTCAGATTGGTTCGGATATGATGAACTAACCCTAAATTTTTTTTGTGGCTTTTTCGTGGACTGTAGGTATGAAGAACAGACTCGATCTAATCTACGAAAAACTGTAAAATCTCACCGAGCAACCTGGAAATCTGATACCACTTGATAGAGGCAAAGGTGTCCCAATGTTTCGATGAGATGGTGGCTATTGTTTTCTGTGGGAGTCGACCTTGACGATCCGACTACGAACGTGTGAGACGTCGCGCCTTAGCAATCGCTAAACCAACTTCCGACGGGTTATTGACCACACCGGAGCACGATCAACCTGACCATGAGGGTCTGTTTCCTGCGAGCAAACGAAGAACAAGCAAGAAACTGAGATTGCAATCTGGATATTGCGAATATAAGATGAAAGCTTTATTGATCAAGGTGGGGTTCTGTGACGTCTTGGTCTGGTCGTTGGACACAAACGAAGTACAAGAAGTTGCAGCTATGGCGAACTTTTAATCTAAACAAAACCCAAAGTCTAAACGACGCCCTAAGGGATGTATATATGGAGGAAGAGGGGGAAATTTCGTGGCCCTTGAGGGTGGGGTCCGAAACCAACCCTAACTCTTGTTTCCCCACACATACGAACTCTAAAAATAGCCTATACTTAAGTATTTCAAAATTACATGGGCCTGGCCCATTAATAAGGTGACGCAGCACCTAGAATAGCCTATGGACGAATATTATGAGGTGGCATCTTGTATATTTCGTCCAAGGCTTCATGCACTCCTTATGGCGGCTTCAAAGTCCTGAAATCATCACTTGTAACTCCGTTCTTGATCCCCTTGCGCATGCCATCAACTCCATGCGTGTTCTTGCTCCAATGTTCATCCTTCCCCAAGCTAGGCCCTTCATTTATAAGCAAAACAAATGTATCCAATTTAGGCAGCATCATAATCTCATGAACATTAGAATCATTACCAAGAAACGAAAGTACCTGGTAATTTAATTGGTGTGCGTGAGCTCTAGTAATTGGTCCAGTATATGTAACAGTAGGGGCTGTGGGTGTAACAATGGTATTGATGTCCTCATCAAAACTGGCATGATTAGATGTGGTATTGTTGAGGAGAATGAAGCTATGCTTGCACGTTTTATGGGTGGATTCAATAGAGAGATTCAGACCATCCTAGAGTATAAGGAGTATAATAATATCACTCGTTGATAGAGGCGAGGGTCCCGATCTTTCGATGAGATGATAACTATCGATTTGGTGGAGACGACTTTGACGATCCGACTACAAACATGCACGACGTTGCGCCTTAGCAATCGCTAAACCAATCTCCTGAGGTTACTGACGATGCCGGAAGTACGGTCAGCCTGACCATGAAGGTCTATTCCTGCAAGCAATCGAAGAACGAGCAAGAATATGATAAAGCAATCTGAATATTGCAAATATATATGAGGTATTGATAATGGTGGGGATCCGTAAGCGGTCTTGGTCTGGTCGTTGGACACAAACGAAGTACACGAAGTTGCAATGGATAACTTTTAACTAAACAAATCCCCAGGAAAAAGCTACTAGATGGATCTACTTATATAGGAGCAAGGGGTGGCGGCCAAGGAGGTGGGAGGACGTCCCAAGGCAGCCTAAAACTAACCCTAGGTCGTACAAGGCTCATGGGCCCAAGTGGAGGTGATGCAACACCTTTGGGCTTGTAGTTTGACTCGGATTCTGCTGCAACGTCAGATTGTTTCGTCCGTAACTCAACGCTCCGGATGAATTTGAAGGTGAATCCAATTGGTTTGGAAAGAGCGCAAAATCTAGTTTCCAACAAAAAAAGAATCACCGAATTCAGAGTCCGTATGAAAAATTTGTTGGCGTTTTGAGTCAGGTATTTCTGTGCAGTCCGAATCTGAATCCAGAACGTGAGAGACTTGGACTCTATCTTCTCTTGGCCCAAAAGTGACGTGATAGGACTTTTTGAACACAACCTAAACTTCTCCTTTTCCCTTGTCTTCATATGTGGATTGTACAAATGTCCCATACACCTGCAATTAGACAAAACACAAAAGTGTGTGAAGTATTTTTGTTCTGGATAACATAAATAGATTATTGAATAGTTTGCATTAGAAATCACCTGACAAATATGCATGTATGCAATATTTTTGGTCGTATCCAAGGTAGTCATGTCCTCATCATCCTCCCCTTTTTGAAAATAAAGCCGTCCTCGGCATTGCTTAATCTGAAATGTGGCTAATAAAAGAGACAAGGTGTACATGTTGTATATGTATATGTCATCCATTTTAACTTCCCTTGATTTTTGCACATATGTCACATGTATACATGAGTAACTTTCATTGTTCATAAAATCTAAAGCCAAAAAATTATCACAGGAAGTAGAAGGCATGAAAATATTGGAACTCAGTTTGCACATATAAGTGAAGCTCTTATTCTCTTCAAAAGAAACCATCCTAACTTCGATGAATAAACCTTACTTGCATCAAATTTACATGCTACAACATGCTTAAATAAGCAAACATGCAATAAGTCATTGGACACAGAATCATCATCAAGATTAGAGGTCATATCAAAATGATTAAACATTGGTTCTTTTGCATCAACAGTTAATTCAATGGGTGCACTCAAAATTGTTGATATTTCAGTTGTTTGATCACATGACGCATTCATGACAGTAACAAGAGTCTCTAAAATAGGTGGTGTGCTCAAATCAACAGGTAACTCAACACATGATGCATTCAAGTTAACTAGGCATGCTTCATTCTCATGTGAAGTTATATCATCAATACCTTTACTGTTACCTCGCAAAGATGTAGCTGATGTAGGTACGGACGTTGATAATGTACCATACTCTTGAGATGATATTGCGCTCACAATCCGAGGTGGGGCTGCTCTAGTAGGTGCAATAGTGGAGTAACCAACCGGCGATGGTGAGCATGAACTGGAATAGTAGTTGTTGTAGTCACCCAATGCATCCTCCTGTATCTGTCTCTCAAAGGTACAAGCACGGACATACATACCAGTAATGCAACGAGGAATATACCGAAATCTTGCCTGAATATCATGGTTCAAACCACCAAAAAATCTATTCATTGTATCATCCTCAGATTCTTCTATGTCACAATGATGCATATAAGATTTGAACTCTTGGTAGTAAGCATGAACATTGTTACTGCCTTGTTTTAATTGCTCCAAATTGCAACGCAATTCACGACGATAGTAAGGAGGAAAAAATTGTTGTCTCATTACAGCTTTCAAAACTTTCCAAGTTGTGGGTTGGTTATCAATGTTTTTCTTACAATGTACACTCCACCAAACAGAAGCAAAACCAGTAAATGCTCTAATGGTAGCTCGTACTCTCTCAAGTTCAGAAAAATCATGGTGACTAAAAACTTGTTCTACTTCAAGCTCCCAAGCTAGATAAATAGCAGGATTAAATCTACCCTCAAATGATGGTAAAGAGATAACCTAACCATATGCTTGTGTGTGTTGTCCCAACTCTCGTGATGGTGAAGATGTGTCCATCGTCCAAGAACTTCTATCTCTGGAACCTGTCATGATTAGTAGAAACAAGAACCAAAATTCGAGAATAATGTTCCTATGAACTACTAGGATGTGGTTGTAAAGTGCTCACAGTAAAGCAAATATCAATATCTTACAAGTTCTTACCATGCGGCAGGTGGTGACAGGCAACCAGCGGTGTCAAATAACTCCGAAGATTGTGTAAAGCGATTGCCAGGGGAACGTGCGTATACACGGTGTAGAAATATGTGGAGCTGGGTTGGCTATATATGGTAGAAAAAGATTAGCAATAATCAATTCAGAGATGCAATGTTGAATAAATGCTCAACGACGGTACTGTGCTGGTCCTAGGCTAGACCGAACTAGAGACGCGAGCCTAGAACACTAATGAGGTCACGTCGTAGCACAACCAGCATCAATGAAGGATACTAAGTAGCTCTGGACAGCAAGATATAAGTGAAGATCACAACGGCAGTAAAGATAATGATGTGAAACAACAGCCAAGCTGTTTTACTGAACAGTGCACAAAACAGATTCCAATCCGAATTCAACTACGAGATTGAGTTTAAAAAGATCCGAATTTTGTTTTTTTTTCTCTTTTTTTTCCTCACACTTTTTTTTCTTTCTCTCCTTTTTTTCTCTGACTTTTTTTCTCTCTTTTTTTTCTCTCGTTTTTTCTCTCTTTTTTTCTCTCTTTTTTCTCCCTCTTTCCAAAACAAACTAGATAAGATGCAGATTGGATCAAGTGAAGATGTGAACGATCTCAACTATTATTATGACAATGAATGGTGGGTAGCACGTGGTGGAAATTGATGGATGAGTGGTGGACAGCGGAAAAGATAATGATGCAGCGGTGGCGTGACTAATGTGAACAGAACTCGAAACTCTAAACGAACTAGACACTAAGACCAGCAACTCGACACGACGATGCAACCGATAATTCAACTATGCAAGCAATGAAAAGAAAATTGCAAAGGCTCAGACTGGCTTGGACCAAGGATGAATTGATCTAACTCTTTTTTGTGGCTTTTTCTTGGACAATAGGTAAGAAAATAAATCTAATCTAGAAAAACTGGAAATTCTCACCGAGCAACCTGAAAACTGATACCACTTGATAGAGGCGAGGGTCCCGATCTTTCGATGAGATGATAACTATCGATTTGGTGGAGACGACTTTGACGATCCGACTACAAACGTGCACGATGTTGTGCCTTAGCAACCGCTAAACCAATCTCCTGAGGTTACTGACAATGCTGGAAGCACGGTCAGCCTGACCACGAAGGTCTATTCCTGCAAGCAATCAAAGAACGAGCAAGAATATGATAAAGCAATCTGAATATTGCAAATAAATATGAAGTATTGATAATGGTGGGGATCCGGAAGCGGTCTTGGTCTGGTCGTTGGACACAAACGAAGTACACGAAGTTGCAATGGCTAACTTTTAACTAAACAAATCCCCCGGAAAAAGCTACTAGATAGATCTACTTATATAGGAGCAAGGGGTGGCGGCCAAGGAGGTGGGAGGACGTCCCAAGGCAGCCTAAAACTAACCCTAGGTCGTACAAGGCTCATGGGCCCAAGTGGAGGTGATGCAACACCTTTGGCCTTGTAGTTTGACTCGGATTCTGCTGCAATGTCAGATTGTTTCGTCCGTAACTCAACGCTCCAGATGAATTTGAAGGTGAATCCAATTGGATTGGAAAGAGCACGAAATCTAGTTTCCAACAAAAAAAGAATCACCCAATTCGGAGTCTGTATGAAAAAGTTGTTGGCGTTTTGAGTCAGGTATGTCTGTGCAGTCCGAATCTGAATCCAGAACGTGAGAGACTTGGGCTCTATCTTCTCTTGGCCCAAAAGTGACGTGAGAGGACTTTTTGAACACAACCTAAACTTCTCCTTTTCCCTTGTCTTCATATGTGGATTGTACAAATGTCCCATACACCTGCAATTAGACAAAACACAAAAGTGTGTGAAGTATTTTTGTTCTGGATAACATAAATAGATTATTGAATAGTTTGCATTAGAAATCACCTGACAAATATGCATGTATGCAATATTTTTGGTCGTATCCAAGGTAGTCATGTCCTCATCACTCGTTTATTCCATCTTGCTTGTAAAGCTGAACGTGAAGTGCAGGATCGACAGGCATTGGCGCGGACTAACTTTTCTGCAGGTCGACCTTCATCATGGACACCACGTGCATCCTCTACTTCCACTCCACCAGCACCTCCATCAGGTGCCACCTCCAGCCGTGATACAAGAAAGCAGGCACAACCACCACTATCTGCCAAGAGCATATCTGCTAGACCTGCGCAGAGCTCTTCTTCTTCCATGGCATCAACAGGGCACACAAGTGATATTATTTGTCGTCGTTGTAAGGGAAGAGGACATTTTGCGAGAGAATGCCAATCTCAGCGTGTGATGATTGCTACTGAGGATGGTGGGTATGAGTCCGCTAGTGACTATGATGAGGAGACTTTGGCTCTTATTACACGTGAAGAACACGGTGGAGATGATTCTGATCATGAGACGCAATACATGGCTGCTGAAGATGCTGACATGTATGAATGTTTAGTTGCTCAACGTGTTTTGAGTGTGCAGGTTACACAAGCTGAGCAAAATCAAAGGCATAATTTGTTCCATACAAAGGGAGTTGTGAAGGAACGTTCTGTTCGCGTCATCATAGATGGAGGGAGCTGCAATAACTTGGCTAGCATGGAGAAGGTGGAGCAGCTATCTCTCACCACAAGACCACATCCACATCCTTACTACATCCAATGGTTCAACAACAGCGACAAGGTTAAGGTAACACGTACTGTTCGTGTGCATTTTAGTATCTCTACATATGCTGATTATGTTGATTGTGATGTGGTACCGATGCAAGCATGTTCCTTATTACTTGGTAGACCATGGCAATTTGATAAAAATTCTATTCACCATGGTAGAAACAATCAGTATACTCTTGTTCATAAGGATAAAAATATTACTTTGCTTCCTATGACTCCTGATTCCATTTTGAAAGATGATATTAATAGAGCTAATAAAGCAAAACAGGAGAAAACTAAGAGTGAAAATCAGATTGTGGCAAAAGAATTTGAGCAACAAATGCAGCCTAATAATAATAAACAATCTAGTGTTGCTTCTGAAATTAAATTGAAAAGTGCATGTTTACTTGCCACCAAATCTGATATTGATGATCTAGATTTTAGCAAATCTGTTTGCTATGCTTTTGTGTGCAAAGAGGCATTATTTTCATTCGAGGACGTGCCTTCCTCTTTGCCTCCTGCTGTCACTAACATTTTGTAGGAGTTCGCTGACGTCTTTCCACAAGACGTGCCACCGGGATTACCACCTATTCGCGGGATTGAGCATCAAATTGACTTAATTCCCGGTGCATCATTACCCAACAATGCACCATACCGTACCAATCCAGAGGAGACGAAGGAGATTATGCGTCAAGTACAAGAACTGCTCGACAAAGGTTATATACGCGAATCCCTTAGTCCTTGTGCTGTTCCTATCATTTTAGTGCCGAAAAAGGATGGTACGTCGCATATGTGTGTTGATTATAGAGGCATTAATAATATTACTATTCGTTATCGTCATCCTATTCCTAGGCTAGATGATATGCTTGATGAATTGAGTGGCTCTACAATATTCTCCAAAGTTGATTTGCGTAGTGGTTACCATCAAATTCGTATGAAATTGGGAGATGAATGGAAAACAGCATTTAAAACTAAGTTTGGATTATATGAGTGGTTAGTCATGCCTTTTGGGTTAACTAATGCACCTAGTACTTTCATGAGGTTAATGAACGAAGTTTTACGTGCTTTCATTGGACGATTTGTGGTAGTTTACTTTGATGACATATTGATTTATAGCAAATCTTTGGAGGAACATTTGGAACATTTACGTGCTGTTTTTATTGCTCTACGTGATGCACGTTTGTTCGGTAACCTTGGAAAGTGCACATTTTGCACCGACCGAGTATCTTTTCTTGGCTATGTTGTTACTCCACAGGGAATTGAAGTTGATAAAGCCAAGATTGAAGCTATTGAGAGTTGGCCGCAGCCCAAAACGGTCACACAAGTGAGGAGTTTCCTTGGCCTCGCTGGTTTCTATAGGCGTTTTGTGAGAGATTTCAGCACCATTGCTGCACCTCTCAACGAGCTTACAAAGAAGGATGTGCCTTTTGTTTGGGGTACCGCACAGGAAGAAGCCTTCACGGTATTGAAAGATAAGTTGACACATGCTCCTTTAGTCCAACTTCCTAATTTCAATAAGACTTTTGAGCTTGAATGTGATGCTAGTGGAATTGGATTAGGAGGTGTGTTATTACAAGATGGAAAACCTGTTGCATACTTTTCTGAAAAATTGAGTGAGCCTAGTCTGAACTATTCTACTTATGATAAAGAATTATATACTCTTGTTCGGACCTTAGAAACATGGCAACATTATTTATGGCCCAAGGAATTTGTTATACATTCTGATCATGAATCTTTGAAACACATTAAAAGTCAAGCAAAACTGAACCGTAGACATGCTAAATGGGTTGAATTCATTGAGACTTTCCCTTATGTCATTAAACATAAGAAGGGTAAAGAAAATGTTATTGCTGATGCCTTGTCTCGTCGTTATACTATGCTTTCACAACTTGACTTTAAAATATTTGGTTTGGAGACCATCAAAGATCAATATGTTCATGATGCTGAATTTGAAGATGTATTGCAGAATTGTAAGGAAGGGAGAACTTGGAACAAGTTCGTTCTTAACGATGGATTTGTGTTTCGTGCTAACAAGCTATGCATTCCAGCTAGCTCCGTTCGTCTTTTGTTGTTGCAGGAGGCGCATGGAGGAGGATTAATGGGACACTTTGGCGTCAAGAAGACGGAGGATATACTTGCTACACATTTCTTTTGGCCAAAGATGAGACGGGATGTTGAGCGTTTTGTTGCTCGCTGCACTACATGTCAAAGAGCTAAGTCACGACTCAATCCTCATGGTTTATATATGCCTTTGCCTGTACCTAGTGTTCCTTGGGAGGATATATCTATGGACTTTGTTTTAGGTTTATCTCGAACAAAGAAGCGGAGGGATAGCATATTTGTTGTCGTGGATAGGTTCTCGAAAATGGCACACTTTATACCATGTCATAAAAGCGATGATGCTGTTAATGTTGCTGATTTGTTCTGTTGTGAAATTATTCGCTTACATGGTGTGCCAAATACTATTGTTTCAGATCGTGATACTAAATTTCTTAGCCACTTTTGGAGATGTTTATGGGCTAAGTTGGGGACTAAGCTGCTTTTTAGTACTACTTGTCACCCCCAAACTGATGGACAAACTGAACTAGTCAATAGAACATTGTCTACTATGCTTAGGGCTGTTTTGAAGAATAACAAGAAAATGTGGGAAGAATGCTTGCCTCATATTGAATTTGCTTATAATCGTTCATTGCATTCTACTACTAAGATGTGCCCTTTTGAAATTGTGTATGGTTTCCTACCTCGTGCACCTATTGATTTGTTGCCTCTTCCATCTTCGGAGAAGGTTAATTTTGATGCTAAAGAACGTGCTGAATTTATTTTAAAAATGCATGAGTTAACTAAAGAAAACATTGAGCGTATGAATGCTAAATATAAACTTGCTGGAGATAAGGGTAGAAAACATGTTGTGTTTGCACCTAGAGATCTTGTTTGGTTACATTTGCTTAAGGATAGATTTCCTAATTTGCGCAAATCAAAGCTAATGCTACGTGCTGATGGTCCTTTTAAGGTGTTAGAGAAAATAAATGATAATGCATATAAACTTGAGCTGCCTGCAGATTTTGGGCTTAGTCCCACTTTTAACATTGCAGATTTGAAGCCTTATTTGGGTGAGGACGATGAACTTTCGTCGAGGACGACTTCATTTCAAGAAGGGGAGGATGATGAGGACATCAATACCATTGTTACACCCACAGTCCCTACTGCTATACACACTGGACCGATTACTAGAGCTCGCGCACGCCAATTGAATTATCAGGTACTTTCGTTTCTTGGTAACGATTCTAATGTTCATGAGAATATGATGCTGCCTAAATTGGATACATTTGTTTTGCTTACAAATGAAGGGCCTAGCTTGGACAAGAAAGATGAACCTTGGAGCAAGTTCAAGCATGGAGATGATGGCATGCGCAAGGGGAACAAGAACGGAGTTACACGTGATGATTCCAAGACTCTGAAGCCACCATAATGAGTGCATGAAGCATGGGACGAAATATACAAGATGCCACTTCATAAATTTCGTCCAGAGGCTATTTTAGGTGCTGCGTCACCTTATTATTGGGCCAGGCCCATGTATTTTCGAAGTACTTAAGTATAGGCTGTTTTTAGAGTCCGTATGTGTGGGGAAACAAGAGTTAGGGTTGGTTTCGGACCCCTCCACCAAGGGCCACGAAATTCCCCCTCTCTCCTCCATATATACAGCCCTTAGGGCATCGTTTAGGCTTTGGGTTTTGTTTAGATTAAAAGTTCGCCACAGCTGCAACTTCGCGTACTTCGTTTGTGTCCAACGACCAGACCAAGACGTCACAGAACCCCACCTTGATCAATAAAGCTTTCATCTTATATTCGTAATATCCAGATTGCAATCTCAATTTCTTGCTTGTTCTTCGTTTGCTCGCAGGACACCCTCGTGGTCAGGTTGATCGTGCTCCGGCGTGGTCAATAACCCTCAGAAGTTGGTTTAGCGATTGCTAAGGCGCGACGTCTCGCACGTTCGTAGTCGGATCGTCAAGGTCGACTCCCACAAAAAACGATAGCCACCATCTCATCGAAACATCGGGACACCTTTGCCTCTATCGGGAAGTAAGCTCAGTGATGTCCTGAGCTTTGGCTTCATGATGGACGTCACCAGTCATCCACTCAAGGATCCAAGTCTTGGGATCCCTGTTGTAGCCTTCGATGTGAAGTGTGGCATAAACTGCAGCAGAAGCTCTTCGTTCCAATGCTCTTTGTCAGTTACGAATGGGAGCAACCCAACATCTCTGAAGCAGTCAAGAGCCTGTTCAAGGCATGGCAACCTAGCAATGGCATCACAATCTAGACGCTTATGAGGAAAAATCCGGTCTTGATTGAATAGAATGCATGAGTAGTAGCTTCGTTGCTGATGGCTCCAAAACCTGTCAGAGGATATCTTGGGGTTCTTGGCGCCGTCGAAGAAAGTGTTGTGCGCTTTGAAGCTTTGCACATCAAAGGAGCCTTGGGTAGTAGCAGCATTGGGAATCCTTGGCAATCTTGGCTTCGGCTTCTAAGTTTGAAGCCTTTGCTCCACATGATAATCATATCGAGGGCCTAGAGCAGTGGGTGGTACCATAATGGGCCATTTGTCAGTCACCAACTCACCACGATTGTATGCATGTTCCATAGTGTGTGGCACTAGTGGAGGAATGGCTACATCTGAATTGGTTGGCTACACAAGATCTTCAGTGGCAACATTGACTTCGGGCTCCACATTGTCTTCATCCATGACTGCGTCATTGGCTTCAGTGCTGATCGTGGTGGCAGCCGCATTGGTTTCACCCTCCATGGCTTCAATAACTGGAGAGTCTGGCACGAGCACATTCTCTTATTGCACGACAATTTCACTGGTGGGGGAATGACTTCTTGGTCTTCTTCTTTGTCTTCATCGGCTGATGCAACCGGAATGTCTTCAGCAGCTTTGGCTTCAGACTCTCTAGCAGTCTCAGAAGGGATGGCTTCAGGGAACACTTGATGTACTACTGAGCTTGTGGGTTCCACATCCTCTTCTAGAATGCTTGACATGGATACCTGGGGCCTAGGGCCTTTGCGAAGCCTGCGAAATGTGGGCGACGCCTTTGATGAGGGAGTGGTCTGTTCCAGGTAATCATCATCAAGCATCGGAGTGGTGCTGGTGGAGTATGGGGAATAACTTCATGCAGGGGGGGTGTTTGGGTGTTGCTCTTCCCAAAATGCATCATGAGTAAATGGCATCGTGGGACCGCCAATGCTTATGAGCTCACTACTCATTGGAGCAGGCAATGATACCGGTTTGGGTTCAAGCTGAGGGAGGATTTCATCATCTTTAACATGGTCTTCATGACCCATGTCTTCAGTAGCTGGAATCTCTTCAGAATCTGGAGCCTCTATGGGAGCAGGCTCATGGACAATGAGACGGCGCTTGCGATTGGTGGAGGTGGGAAGGGCAACAGAAATTGATTCAACATTCAGCGGCTCTTGGGCAGCAGAACGCTCTTTTCTTGAAGACTTTGAAGCTTTTGTCTTCAACTTCTTCTTAGAGGGGCAACGTCAGAGGCATCATGAAGCTTTCTTTTCCTAGCTTCAGCCTCTGCTTGCCTTCTCTTCTTCTTCTGTGAAGCAACTGATGTGACCTTTGGCTTCGAGCCAGTCATGCTGGCAGGGAAGATTATGCTTAGTCGTTCGTGCCTTGAAGATTTTGGTTCAGCTTCAGTAGCCTCCTTCTTCTTGGCAGCCATCTTGGGGTCAATGCCAGGACCCCCAACTGCCTTTCTCTTCTCAGCCTCATTGTGTGCTTGCACACACTTCCGCGCATAATACTTCATGCGCTCACGTGAGCCTTTGGCTTCTTCGCGCTTCTTGTTGAACTGGGCCTTGAGGTCATTCATCATTTGCTCGAAGTTTTGCACATCAGCAACACTGAGCTTGGCGATGTGCTTCTTGAACTCTGCCTTCTCATAATCGATCTTGTTTTTCAGCTCAACTATTTTTTGAGCTATGGCAAGTTCATTTGCAATGGCTCCCTGAAATGTGACGCTGATGTCCACGGGCAGCTATAAATCATCAACGTTGATGCTTTGATTCTCAAACCATTCATCAACGAAGTTATTAAGTATATCAACATCAAACAGAGGCAGATCTTGGAAGATCTCAGCCTCTTGTTTGCTCTTGATCAACATCTCCAGAGCATCATCTGTGAGATCTTCATCGCTTGACAAATCAATAGTGTTGTCCTCATTGTGCAGAATGGCAGCAGGAGTGAGGTCATGCCTAGAGATCTTCTTAGGCTTCTCGGTCTTCTTGGAGACGCGAGATAGATCTTCAGACTGCACATTGGAATCAGGAGGTGCAGTTTTCAACGACTTCATAGTGGAAGCTTTTCGAGCCACAGAGGGCTTTGAAGCTTTTGAATTTTTCTTCTGCTTCGGGGGCATAGGAGCATCCTCAAAGTCTGCATCATCAGTAGATTGATCAACGGTGGCCCTTTGAGCTGCAACATGGGAGAGAAGCCCATCGAAGCCATTGAAGGGGCTGATGACATTTGGATTGGCTTCATGTGTACCATCGGGCCTTGGAGCAGACGGGCCGGGGTTGAAGTTGAGCCCGAATGCTTTCATGTTCTTTGCAGCAGACTGCCTTGCAAACTGATAGTTGCGCTTGAATAGATCATCGTCATGACACCATTGAAGAGATGATGGGTCGGCATTTTCAGGCTGAGGTCCTCGGACCATGCAAGGGTAGAAGCCTTGAGCAATGGCTTCAAGCTTCGTTTGAGGTTGTAGTTTTCTGTAGAGAATATCACCCCATGGGCACTTGATAGGATTCTTCTCCGCATACTCAGGAGTCACGAAGTGATACTTGAACCATTCCTCTGCCCAATATCTTCTGATCCATTGGATTCTGGACTTGCGCTGATTGTAGTTCTCCTCAGGACCAGACTTGTATAGTTCATAGAGATCTGGAGGCAGATCCAAGGCAGTATTGCCACGGTGTCGCCTACCACCTTTCCTTGCAGATTTTCCAGTTGCCATTATATTCAGACTGAAAGGCCTCAACATAGTGAATGGCCTCCGACGACTGTTCAGACAAGAACTGGCTTCAGGAGATTCAATGTGATGCTGTAACTATTCTGCAAGTGAATGCAGATTATGAGAACCAAGGGATTCTCCCATGGACATGTACCTGTGATAGCATTAGAGATGCGAGGGAAGGGGAAGAGGTCATATGCATTCTCAGAAGATTTTGAAGATAAATCAGTTTGAAGACATTGACCTCATAGTGTGAAGACATTCACTTATTTGAAGTGAGTTGGTTCCAGAGTTGTATGAATCCATGAATCGGTACAAGTGAGGAATATAACTAGTTGTGAGGCATAAGTGAATATACTTGCAATGTATGAGATGCAGAAACAGAAAGATCTAGATTTGAAAGTTTAGCAACCACTTTTGGGGAAAGTGGATGGATTCAACAAATCAAAAAAGCGGTAAAAAGTGAGTTTATTTACCGCACGAAGAACTGCTAGACGAGGCGGAACGGATGTCGACCAGTCCAATCTCCCACGCCCTAACTGGGCAGCGAAATACACCTACGGCGGCGGCGGAGAAGACGAGGTCCGCGGCCGGCGTCGAAGAGGTCACGACAGCTAAGTGCTTCGTCTCCGGCGTCGAGTCGAGCTAGCAGTGGCGCTAGGGTTTGAGCGAGATGGCGAGGTGGAAGAAGAGATAATTACCACGCGGGTGAGTATTTATAAGGTGAGGGGCTGCGCAACGCAATTACGTAGGTGCCCCTGGCTGTTCACATCTGGTGGACACGTGGCGTGCATGCAACTTATTAAGAGTTGAGCCATGTTCCCACGCGCGTCTAGTTTATCAGGTGGTCGTTCCGGCTTCTTCGGTATTCAGGCAAAAGAGATAAGGCATTAAAAACAATTTTAAATGTGTGTCTCTGTGTCTTCAGCTAACAAGGACACAGTGAAGACATTCGACACGTGTCGACAGAATGCATATGAATAGACAGAAAGAATATGAGGAAGAAGCACAGAAGGGGTTAGGGTTCGATAACATTCACTTAGTTTAGAAAATGGCTAGTTTGAAGACATAGCTATAAGTTAATGTTGTAGAGGATAGAACACATATATATTGATATATCAGAAGAGACCAAATCAACATTGCAAAGATAAACTCTGAAGTCAAATCAATGTTGAAGAAAACCAAATATGAAGATAATTCAATCATGACGCCAAATGAAAAACTTTGAAAAAGTTTGGTGGTGGCGTTACCCACCGTATAGGAAGTATTAGACCCAGACACGGCGCACAATTATCGTGGCGCTCCGAAGTCAAATTCCACATTAATGTATTCACACTTAGAGGGTAAGTCTTCATGAACTGAAGATATATGTTACTTCGTGTGTTGCACATCTAAGTCATCAATATGCATAAGCGTTAGGATGTGTGTCCATTCACCGGACATTTGAGGATTCTAAGATATTTAGCTCACACCACAACTTGCAAAACCTTTTCTCATCCAAGGGCTTGGTGAAGATATCTGCCAATTGCTCTTCAGTGTTGATGTGAATGATATCAATGTCTTCCTTCATGACATGATCTCTGAGAAAGTGATGACAGATCTGAATGTGCTTTGTCTTCGAGTGCTGAACTAGATTGTTGGCAATCTTGATGGCGCTTTCATTGTCACAGTAGAGTGGCACATGCTTCAGGTGGATGCCATAGTCCTTGAGAGTTTGCTTCATCCAGAGAAGCTAAGCGCAACATGATCTAGCGGCAATGTATTTAGATTCAGCAATGGAGAGTGATACACAGTTCTGTTTCTTTGAAGACCAACAGACAAGAGATCGTCCAAGAAAGTGACATGTGCCTTATGTGGACTTGCGATCAACCTTCTCACCAGCATAATCAACATCTGAGAACCCAACTAGATCAAACTTTGAGCCCTTTGGATACCATAATCCTAATGTCGGGGTGTAGGCCAAATATCAAAGAATTCTCTTCACTGCTAGGTGATGCGATTCCTTTGGTGCCGCTTGGAATCGGGAACACATGCAAACGCTAAGCATTATATCAGGCCTAGATGCACATAAGTACAATAAATAACCAATCATGGAGTGGTATACCTTTTGATCGAACTCTTTACCATTGTCGTCGGGGCCCAATTAGCCTTTGGTTGCCGTTGGTGTCGTGTACCCTTTGCAATCTTGCATTCCAAACTTCTTCAAGCAATCTTTGAGGTACTTCTATTGTGATATGAAGATGCCATTTCTCTGTTGACGGATTTTAAGACCAAGGAAGAACTTCAGCTCACTCATCATGGACATCTGATATTGCTCTTGCATGATATGCCCAAACTCATCACTGTATCTCTTGTCAATGCAGCCGAAGATAATGTCATCCATATAGATTTGGCACACAAAAAATTCACCATCGTATGTCTTCATGAAGAGAGTGGGATCTAGAGAACCAGGTTTGAATACTTTACTCTTCAGGAAGTCTTTGAGTGTGTCACTACCAAGCGCGAGGTGCTTGTTTGAGGCCATACAGTGCCTTGTTGAGCTTGTATACCATGTCAGGACGCTTTGGATCTTCAAAACCAGGTGGTTGTGCAACATACACTTCTTCCTCAATTTTGTCATTGAGGAAGGCACTCTTTACATCCATTTGATACAGAAGAATGTTGTTATCGTTGGCATAGGCTAATAGTATGTGAATGGCTTCAAGCCTAGCCACAGGAGCAAAGGTTTCATCAAAGTCAATCCCTTCCACTTGTGTGTAACCTTGAGCAATGAGCCGAGCCTTGTTTCAGACAACTTGACCATGCTCATCTTGTTTGTTGCGATAGATCCATTCTGTGCCAATGATATTGTGCTTAGGAGGATTAGGACGCTCTTCTTGCATTGCTTGAATCCATTGAGGTTCTATGAAGGCTTCATCTACTTTCTTGGGTTCGGATATGGACACAAATGCAAAGTGCCCACAGAAGTTTGCTAGCTGTGTTGTTCTTGAACGAGTGCGTGGACCAGGTGCATTAATGCTATCGATTTTCTTCTCAATCTGGACTTCATTTGCAACCCGAGGATGTACTGGACGAAGATTTTGCCCTTGTTGTTCATTGTCTTCATCTTGACCATTTGCTTCAGACTGAGCATTGTCTTCATGCTGGTTAGGTGCAGAAATGATGATTTTCTCTTCAGCCTGTTCCTTTGTAGGGATGATTTCTCCAATACCCATTAGCTTGATAGATTCACTTGGTGAAGCTTCATCTAGCACATTTGGCAGTTGCTCTCTTTGCGAGCCGTTAGTCTCGTCGAACCGCACATCCATAGTTTCAACAACTTTATAGTGAAAGAGGTTGAAGACTCTGTAGGAGTGCGAATCCTTTCTGTAGCCAAGTATAAAACCTTCATGTGCTTTTGGTGCAAATTTTGATGTGTGATGTGGATCCTTGATCCAGCACCTAACACCCAAGACCTTGAAATAGCTGAAATTTGGCTTCTTACTAGTCAGGAGCTCATAGGATGTCTTCTTTAGGAACTAATGAAGATAAACTCTGTTGATGATCTGGCAAGCAGTGTCAATGGCTTCAGGCCAGAACTTTCTTGGAGTCTTGTACTCATCAAGTATTGTACGTGCCATCTCAATGAGGGTTCTGTTCTTGTGCTCCACGATGCCATTCTGCTGAGGTGTGTATGGAGCAGAGAACTCATGTGTGTTGCCCAATGTATCAAGAAAGGTGTCGAGGCCGGTGTTCTCGAATTCTGTGCCATTGTCACTTCTGATGTGCTTGATGTTGATGCCATAGTTGGTCATGGCATGATTGACAAAGCGTCTGAAGACATCCTGCACTTCAGTCTTGTACAGGATTATATGCACCCATGTATATCTTGAATAATCATCAACAATGACGAAGCCATAGAGGCATGCAGATAAGGTGGATGAGTCCACTAAGGGGCCTTTTGCAGCAACCGATGTGGTTTTGGGGTATCGCTCAGGCTTCCAGTATGAACCATCAACATTCATTTCCCTCTCGAACCGAACACCCTCTTTCATAGGTTTTCAATTCAGAATCTGTTTCTTGAGGACATCACATAGTGTCTGATGCCCTTTGAGGCTTTCGTACATGCCTGTTTCAAGCAATATCTTCAACCTAGCATTCTCATCAGTAATAGTAGTGGTATCCTCAGAAGAGGGGTTAGTGTAACACCCACTATGTGGCTATATCTCCCACGTGTCGGAGCACGACTTAGAGGCATAACCGCATGGTAGGCATGTCGCAAGAGGGGTAATCTTTACACATCCCAAGTACTGAATAAGAAAGGGATAAAGAGTTGGCTTACAACCGCCACTTCACAATACATAAATATATCATACATCATCCAGAATACAATCAAGGCCCGACTACGGAACCAAAATAAAGAAAGACAACCCCAAATGCTAGATCCCCGATCGCCCCAACTGGGCTCCTCTACTGATCATCCGGAAAAGAAACATAGTAACGGCCCGAATCCTCGTCGAACTCCCACTTGAGTTCGGTAGCGTCCCCTGCACTGGCATCATCGGCACCTGCATCTGTTTGGAAATACCTGTGAGTCACGGGGACTCGGCAATCTCACACCCTCGCGATCAAGACTATTTCAGCTTAAAGGTAGGAAAATGTAGTGAGGTGGAGCTGCAGCAAGCACTAGCATATATGGTGGCTAACTTACGCAAAAGAGAGCGAGAAGAGAAGCAAAGCACGGTCGAGAAGCTAAAATGATCAAGAAGTGATCCTGAAACTACTTATGTTCAAGCATAACACGAGACCGTCTTCTCTTCCCGGACTCCGCCGAAAAGAGACCATCACGGCTACACACGCAGTTGATTCATTTTAATTAAGTTAAGTGTCAAGTTCTCTACAACCGGACATTAACAAATTCCCATCTGCCCATAACCGTGGGCACGACTTTCGAAAGTTCAAAACCCTGCAGGGGTGTCCCAACTTAGCCCATCACAAGCTCTCACGGTCAACGAAGGATATTCCTTCTCCCAGGAAGACCCGGTCAGACTCGGAATCCCGGTTACAGGACATTTCGACAATGGTAAAACAAGACCAGCAAAGCCGCCCGATGTGTCGACAAATCCCGATAGGAGTCGCATGTATCTCGTTCTCAGGGCACACCGGATGAGACATCCTACGAGTAAAACCAAACCTCAAGTTGCCCCGAGGTGGCCCCGCAGTCTACTCAGTTCGGACCAACACTCAAAGGAGCACTGGCCCGGGAGGGTTTAAAATAAAGATGATCCTTGAGTCCGCGGAACCCAAGGGAAAAAGGCTTAGGTGACAAATGGTAAAACCAAGGTTGGGCCTTGCTGGAGGAGTTTTATTCAAGGCGAACTGTCAAGGGGTTCCCATAACACCCAACCGCGTAAGGAACGCAAAATCAAGGAACATAACACCGGTATGACGGAAACTAGGGCGGCAAGAGTGGAACAAAACACCAGGCATAAGGCCGAGCCTTCCACCCTTTACCAAGTATATAGATGCATTCAAGTAAACAATATATAATAATGATATCCCAACAAACTCCATGTTCCAACAAGGAACAAACTCCAATTTCACCTGCAATGAGCAACGCTATAAGAGGGGCTGAGCAAAGCGGTAACATAGCCAAACAACGGTTTGCTAGGAAAGGTGGGTTAGAGGCTTGACATGGAAATATGGGAGGCATGATATAGCAAGTGGTAGGAATCGCGGCATAGCAATAGAGCGAACAACTAGCAAGCAAAGATAGAAGTGATTTTGAGGGTATGGTCATCTTGCCTGCAAAGTTCTCCGAGTTTACGAAAGGTTGATCCTCGTAAGCGTACTCAACGGGTTCCTCGATCACATACTCATCTCCCGGATCTACCCAAGGCAAGAACACAAGCAAACAACCAACAATCAATCACGGTGCAATGCACAAACAACATGATGCAAAACATGGCATGATATGCGGGATGTGATATGCAATGCATATGCGTGCTCTGGAAGGAAAAGATTGATCAAGGCATCAACTTGGCAAACCAAGTGTGCCGCTGGAAAGATGAGATGATTTCGGTCGAAATCGATATAAAGATCACCGGAATCGGATGCATGGTTTGCAAATGGCAAGCAAAACAAGAATGGCACAATTCTGCGATTAACAGCACGATGCCATCTAGAATGCAACAAGAAACTTAGCTACTGCACTCCAACATAGCAACAATGCACATGGTAGTGATCTACGCAAGATGCTTGACAAAAGATGAACACTAAGATACGGCTAAATCACAGAAGAGCAGGCTCAAGCAAGCATGGCAAAAGTGCAAAAGATATCAGCATCACAGACTTAGTGAAAATACTAACATGTCAGGAATTAACATCAGGAAGCCATGTTTAGAGCAAGCAAACAATATGATATAGGAACAGATCATAGCAAACAAAGGCATGGCATGAATCTACTCAAAGCATAGAATAAAAGTCCCTTACTGACCAAGAGGCAAAGAGGCACAGAAGATATTATGGCACCCATGTAAACATAGCAAGTTTCGTTAACAGATTCAGACTTAGCAGAAAACTGAGCATGGCATAAACAGAGTTATGAAGGCATCTTTGCGATCTCGATTCACTCATCACAAGGCATTGCATGACAAACTAAGCATACTACAAGTAAGAAGACATGTTCATGAAGCTAACCATGATAAGAACAAGCTCATAGCATACATGGATCAACTACAACACCCTTGGCAAAATTGATTAACATGTAAACAATCTGCCAGGAACATTTTATAGCAAAAGTAGAGCAAGATTAAGTGATGCTAGGTCACTCCATAATTGCAAACAGGGCCATGGATGGATAGACAAAAACCATATGTCCAAATCATCCTTACTGAAGAAACTCAAAACAAGCATGGATCTCAACGTAGCATCTAGTTTACATGGCATAAAAATAACTACAGACAAAGACTTAGCCAAAATCCTGAGATCCTAAAATCAGCAATAACACGAAGGCTACTTTGCATGCTTGTGCTTGTCACCACCAAGATCACAAAAATACATGGCAAACACCCCTGTAAATATGGCATGGCATAGATCAAAACACATGTAGAGCTCATGCCCATATGCAGCACACAACAAATGTGACGAAAAAGACAAATCCTCATACTCTGCTAAGAATCGGCATCTAACATTTTATAGCACTCTTGCATCAACGATTTGTGCATCAAGATGGACTCAAACAAGCATGCCACAATGGAAAAAAATGAATAGCACATCATGATGAACATTTTGATATATTGCACGCACAAAACAGAGCAGCACACATGAAGTTATGGCATGATGAACAGAGGCTCAAAATAATGCAGAAAAGACTTAGAGAAAAGGGGGGTCAACCTCAGATCTAGGGCTTCATGGGGCACGGATGTCAAGGTTTTCCAGATCTCGCCGGAGACGATGGGGACGCCGGCCGGAGTGGGGAAGGTGTCGCCGGAGTTGCGGGAACTCGCCGGAGCGCGGATCCGGCGACCAGAGACGACGGCGCGGCGCGGTGGCGTCGGAGGACATCGGGGGCAGCGCGGCCCGGCGATGGCGCGGGCGACTTCGAGCGCGGGCGGCGGAGCGCGCCTGGCGGGCGACGGCGGAAGCCGAGTCCGGCGAGAGGCGGCGGGAGGCGGAGGCGCGCGGCTCGCGGGCGAGGAGGAGACCGGGCGGCGGCGGCGGCGGTTTGGGCCGCGCGGTGTAAGTGCATCTAGTGCCACCCCTAGTTGGTTTTGGAGTATTGACGACAAGCCTGATTGAGGGACTAATGTGTTTGTGAGAATTGCATGATAACACAGGTAGAAGTCCCTCATTGATTCGGTTTTCCTACCAGAGATGATCCCTAAAAATGTATGAAGACATTGAAGTCAAAGGTGGTATGTGAAGACATTCACATTGAAGACTATGACAAGAGAAGACATCACGTGAAGACTATGGAGCGCGAAGACTTAGCAGTTTCGTCGTTCTTTGTTTTTTCTTTTTTGATTCATAGGAACTACCGTACTGTTAAGTGGGGTCCAAGAGAACCAGTCAGAATGACTGAAGTGATGCTTAACCAAAATCCTATGTCTTCGAGTGAAGACTGTGAGAGGAAATCTTATTCAGAGTTCGATAAGTCAGCTTTGCTTGTAGCCCAAGTAAAGTTGCCGTGTGTGTTTGAAATCTGACCGTTGGAACATGTGTCAGTTCCTTAGTGACCCAGGGACATTTTGGACAAATCAGGTCGGGTTGCCTAGTGGCTATAAATATCCCACCCCCTACAACCATAAACGGTTGGCTGCTCAGAGTTAGAATACGGCTTTTGTCGTTTGAGAGCAACCCACCTCGAAGCCTTTGAGAGAGAATTCCTTGCGAGGATAAAGCCCTAAACACCCAGAGCCAAAGAGTGTTAGGCATCACTTAAGTCTTCCTGTCTGTGTGATCTGAAGACTTATTACACTTGAGGACTGTGAATCCTCCAGTCGGTTAGGCGTCATGTTCTGAGCATCCAAGAGTCATTGTGGATCGCCAGTGAACGAAGTCTGTGAAGGTTTGGAAGTCTACGTACCTTGAAGACTTACCAGAGTGATTGGGCGAGGACTGGGTGTCCTTAGCTCATGGGGAATAAGGTGAAGACGCGGTCTTCTGAGTTGAATCTCAGCCTCCCTAACCAGACGTACAGTTGTCACACCAACTGGAACTGGTCCAACAAATCATTATCTTCAACGAGTCATTGGTTTCATCCTTCCCTTTCCTTTACTTATTGTTGGCCCTAGTGAAGTCATTGTATGATTGCATTATCTTTTGTCTTCACTGAGTGACTGCTTGTTCTGATTGGTTTCACATTATCTTCCTACCTGATCTATACTGCCTAGCTGTCATTAGTCATTGTGCTTTCACTTCATTGAATACTTGACTATCGCTTGCTTAGTGTAGTCTACCTTCTGCTGCATGGTAATAGGTTTATTTCTATAGTTTGTCTTCGAAACTTTCATGTTTTCAAGACTTTCATAAAAATCGCCTATTCACCCCCCCCCTCTAGTCGATCACTAGCACTTTCAATTGGTATCAGAGCAAGGTACTCCCTTGTTTTGTGTGATTTGGTTTAACCACCTGGAGTTTTAGCTATGTCGACTGCAGGGATAATCAAAGTCTCCGTTGCGTGCCCTGTCTTCGATGGAACTGAATATCCCTACTGGAAGAATAAGATGCGCATGCATCTTGAAACCATTGATGTCGACCTATGGTATGTCGTCAAGAATGGTGTTCCCAAGGCTGGTGAAGGTGTCACCGCTGCTGATGTCAAGAAGTTCGTCCAACTGGACTCCACTGCCAAGAACATCATCTGTGGTCATCTGACCAAAGGACAGTATGGCCGTGTGAGTGCTTTGGAAACATCTAAGCTAGTCCGGGACTAGCTCTCCAAGGTCAACGAAGGCGTCTCAACCCAGAGAGATCAGAGAATCAGTGTCCTTCGCAACCGCTTCAAGAGAATTGACAATGAGAATGTCCAGCTCACGTTTGATCGACTCACTGACATCACAAATGAGCTTCAAGCCCTCGGCGCTAGTGAGATCACCAAGCATGAAGTCGTCAAGACACTCCTGAGATCACTTGACAGCTCGTTTGACACCCTAGCCCTGATGATTCAAGAACGTCCTGACTTCAAGACACTCGATCCGTCTGACATACTTGAGAGGCTCAATACACACGAGTTTCAGCTTTCTGAGAAAAGAGACATCTACGGTCCCAACTATGGGCGAACTCGTGCCTTGAAGGCAAAAGTTGTCTCCTCATCTGAAGAAGAATCTGACAGCAGTTCTGATGATCCTGAAGACATTGGAAAGGAGCTTGTTATGCTTGTGAAGAAGTTCCAAAAATTCACCAAGAAGAAAGGCTTCAGAAAGTCTTCACGATCAAGCTCAAGGAATGATGAAGTTTCTGCTCATGACTACAAGAAGAGAACATGCCACAAGTGCAAGAAACCTGGCCACTACATCTCTGAGTGTACGCAGTGGGACAATGAAAACAAGAAGAAGAAGAGCCAGGAGTGTGACTCTGACGACAAGAAGAAGAAGAAATACTCAAAGTCTTCTTCCAAGTCTTCCTCAAAGTCTTCATCACACAAGAAGAGCTCATCTGGCAAGGCTCATGCGTTTTTTGGCAAGGAAATGGATTCTGAGGAGGAGTCCGCTTTTGAGGAGGTGGAGGTGGAGTCTGAGGAGGAGTCCGATTCTGGCATTGCGAGTCTGGCTACAGCATACGTTGTCAAGTCCATCTTTAACACCGAAGACAATGACTTCATCACCGACACCGATGCAAATGACAAGGACTACTCCGCTCCTACCTACTGCTTCATGGCACGCGGTGCCAAGGTAAACACACACACTACTCACTATCAAACATCCAGTGAAGATGACTCTGATTGTGGTTCCAAACCCAGCTACAAAACACTTGCTAAAATTGCAACTGAACAACAGAAAGCTATGGAACATATTCAAAAACTGTTAGACAAAAGCGATGATCTGTTAGACGCTGAAATGACTCGATCTCAGTCCTTAATTGAAGACATAAAAAATCTTCACGTTAAGTATGAGGAACTTGAAAGTCGTCATGAAACGCTCTCAACAACTCATGAAAAGCTTTCCTATGATTATCTTCAAAGGAAGCAAGATCTTGAGAAATTGAGAGCGGCTCATGAAGATCTTCAAAAGGAAAACGAGTCACTTCGCGCCAAACAGATCAGTTCCGCTCAGGAAGGATTTGAACCACCATGTCTTAAATGCATTGAGCGTGACAACGCTACTTCTGTTGCTGGGTGTTCTACTGCTGCTACTATTGCAATATCTTCAACTGTTGATGTGGTAACTAACCCCTCTGCTGAGCATACCACTGCTATTGCTGATGAGAATGCTAGGTTGAAGACATTGCTTGAAACAGGGATGTACAAAAGTCTCAAAGGGCATCAGACACTATGTGATGTTCTTAAAAGGCAGATCCTGAACCGAAACCCTAGGAAAGAGGGTCTTGGGTTCGAAAGGAAAATGAATGCCGATGGCTCTTACTGGAAACCTAAGCAGTACCCCAAAACCACATGGGTTGCTGCAAAGGAACCCTTAGTGGATCCATCCACCCTGTCAGGCTTCAATTGTGCTAATCCCATTATTGTTGATGAATCCTTTGATGCAAACTATAAACTGTTTAAGAATCAGAATGGTGAAGTGTTTGCCAGGTATATTGGTACTAACTACAGGAATGGGCCACCTATGAAGAAAGTCTGGGTGCCGACAAGGTTGTTGGAGAATCTTCCTATGAATGTTGTCATGACACCACAAGTGAAGAAGACAAACCCCAGACCACAGGCTTCATATGGTCCAAAGGCTTCATACAGACAAAGGACTCACCCGAGTCGCACTAATGCAAATGTTTTGCAGGGAAGCCATACTCAATCCTATGAATATAAGCGTGTTTCATGAAACTACCATGTTCATAAGACCAAGAACTATTCTGCTTATTCTTATGAGTACTATTGTCCACCTGCAAGACTTTTTGCTAGGGCTCCAAAGCCAAAGTTCTCAGATGCTGCACTTAGACTCATTGCTTCAAAGCCACCCTTAAAGATGTGGGTGGCTAAGAAAGCTTAACTCTCTTTTGCAGGGAAAGGTCTCCAGCCGAAAACCAAAATCGTCTGGAGCTATTGCTGGGGACCTTAAACATCTTGTAGGGCGCAAGATCAAATGCCCAAATGGTCTTATTATGTATTTTGTTCCCGAGTCACTTGCTACTTGCCCTATCAGTCCTAACCTCGATCTAAGCTTTCATAATCCACTTGCTCGTCAAATTTTTATGCTTCACAATTCTCTTCGCGAAGCCTATCCCCCTAACTGCACTGTAGGGTACGACACCAGCTGCTTCAGAATGGATTATTGACAGTGGGTGTACTAATCACATGACTGGCAAGAGAAGTCTTCTCATGGACTCAACCTTACGTCCATCTGACAAAAGTCACATCACATTTGCTGACACTGGTAAAAGCAAGGTATTGGGTCTAGGTAGAGTTGCAATCTCAAGGGATCAACACATGGATAAAGTCATGCTTGTTGAATCCCTTGGTTTCAACTTAATGTCTGTCTCAATGCTTTGCGATCTGAACATGATTGTGATGTTTGGAAAATATCGTTGCCTTGTTCTAATGGAATCTGACAAGTCTCTAGTCTCTGAAGGGTATCGGAAAGATGATTTGTACGTGGTAGATTTCTCAGCAGGACCACAACTTGCCGTATGTCTTCTAGAAAAAGCTTGTGAATGCTGGCTCTGGCATCGGAGGCTAGGGCATGCTGGCATGAGGAACCTGCACACTCTTGCAAAGAAGAAGCATGTCATAGGCATCGAGGGCGTCAAGTTCAAGAAGGATCACTTATGCGGTGCCTGTGAAGCAGGAAAGATGACGAGGGCCAAGCATCCCTCGAAGACAATCATGACAACGCCTCAACCCTTCGAACTGCTCCACATGGACCTGTTCGGTCCCACTCATTACTCAACTCTTACTACTACTGCTTGTCTCTATGGCTTTGTCATTGTTGATGGTTATTCAAGATATACTTGCGTGCATATAATCCTCTACAAGACTGAAGTGCAGGATGTCTTCAGACGCTTTGCCAATCGAGCCATGAACAACTATGGCGTCAAGATCAAGCACATCAGAAGTGACAATGGCACTGAATTCAAGAACACTGGCCTAGATACTTATCTTGATACTTTGGGCATCACACATGAATTCTCAGCTCCGTACACGCCGCAGCAGAATGGCGTCGTTGAACGCAAGAACAGAACACTTATTGAGATGGCCTGGATGATGTTTGATGAATACAAGACTCCAAGAAAGTTCTGGCCTGAAGCCATTGATACTGCATGCCATATCATCAACCGTGTTTATCTTCACAAGCTTCTGAACAAGACATCATATGAGCTCCTTACTGGCAAGAAGCCAAATGTCAGTTACTTCAGAGTATTTGGTGCCAGGTGCTGGATCAAGGATCCACATCACACTTCAAAATTTGCACCGAAAGCACATGAAGGTTTTATGCTTGGATATGGAAAGGATTCGCACTCCTACAGAGTCTTCAACCTCTTTCACTATAAAGTGGTTGAAACTGTGGATGTGCGGTTCGATGAGACTAACGGCTCGCAAAGAGAGCACCTGCCAAATGTGCTAGATGAAGTTCCATCCAGTGAATCAATCAAACTTATGGGAACTGGAGAAATCATACCATTTGAAGCTCATCCTGAAGAGGAACTTATCATCTGCGCACCTGATCAACCTGAAGACAATGCTCAGCCTGAAGACAATCCTTCTAACGATGACAATGATCAGCAAGAGCAAAATCTTCGTCCTATTCATCCTCATGTTGTAAATGAAGTACAGATTGAGAGAATAATTGATAGCATCAATGCACCAGGTCGACTCACTCGTTCAAGGGCAACACAGCTAGCAAATTTCTGGGGGCACTTCGCATTCGTCTCAATATCTGAACCTAAGAAAGTTGATGAAGCCTTCATGGAACCTGAATGGATTCAAGCTATGCAAGAAGAGCTCCAGCAGTTTGAGCTGAATAATGTATGGGAACTAGTTAAGCGTCCTGATCCTCGTAAGCACAATATAATAGGCACTAAATGGATATATCGCAACAAGCAAGATGAGCATGGTCAAGTTGTCAGAAACAAAGCTCGTCTCGTTGCTCAAGGATACACTCAAGTTGAAGGGATTGACTTTGATGAAACATTTGCTCATGTGGCTAGGCTTGAAGCCATACGCATACTGCTGGCCTATGCAAATCATCACAACATTCTTCTGTATCAAATGGATGTGAAGAGTGCTTTTGTCAATGGCAAGATTGAAGAAGAAGTGTATGTTGCACAACCGCATGGCTTTGAAAATCCAAAACATCTTGACATGGTGTACAAGCTCAACAAGGCATTGTATGGCCTCAAACAAGCCCCTCGGTCTTGGTATGACACACTCAAAGACTTCCTGAAGAGCAAAGGCTTCAAACCTGGTTCCCTCGATCACACTCTCTTCATGAAGACATATGATGGTGAACTGTTTGTGTGCCAAATATATGTGGATGACATTATCTTTGGCTGCACCAATCAGAAATACAGTGAAGAGTTTGGATATATGATGCAAGAGCAATATCAGATGTCCATGATGGGTGAGCTGAAGTTCTTCCTTGGTCTTCAAATATGTCAGCAACGCAACGGCATCTTTATATCTCAAGAGAAATACCTCAAAGATTGCCTGAAGAAATTTGGAATGCAAGAATGCAAAGGCTACACGACGCCAATGCCAGCCAAACATCATTTGGGTCCCGACGACAATGGTAAAGAGTTCGATCAAAAGGTATACCGCTCCATGATTGGTTCCTTGCTTTATTTATGTGCATCTAGGCCAGATATCATGCTTAGTGTTTGCATGTGTGCCCGGTTCCAAGCGGCACCAAAGGAATCACATCACTTAGCTGTGAAGCGAATTCTCAGATATTTGGCTCACACCCCAACACTAGGATTATGGTATCCAAAGGGCTCAGAGTTTGATCTAGTTGGATTCTCGGATGCTGATTATGCCGGTGACAAGGTGGATCACAAGTCTACATCAGGCACATGTCATTTTCTGGGACGATCACTTGTATGTTGGTCTTCAAAGAAGCAGAACTGTGTATCTCTCTCCACTGTTGAATCTGAATACATTGCTGCTGGATCTTGCTGCGCTCAGCTTCTATGGATGAAGCAAACACTCAAAGACTATGGCATCCATCTAAAGCAAGTGCCACTCTACTGCGACAATGAAAGCGCCATCAAGATTGCCAACAACCCAGTTCAGCACTCGAAGACAAAGCACATTGAAATTCGTCATCACTTTCTCAGAGATCATGTTATGAAGGAAGATATTGATATCATACACGTCAACACTGAAGAGCAATTGGCAGATATCTTCACCAAGCCCTTGGATGAGAAGAGGTTTTGCAAGTTACGGTGTGAGCTAAATATCTTGGAATCCTCAAATGTCCTGTGATCAGGCACACATCCTAACACTTAAGCATATTGATGACATAGATGTGCAACACACGAAGTAAAGTATATCTTCAATCAATGAAGACTTACATTCTGAGTGTGAATATATTAATGTGGAATTTGACTTCGGAGCGCCACGATAATTGTGCGCCATGTCTGGGTCTAATACTTCCTATACGGTGGGTAACGCCACCACCAAAATTCTTCCCTTTAAAGTGTCTATCTCATGGCGTTACATTTGCAAAGTCTTCGCATTTTGTTTATCTTCAATGATTAAAAAGTTCTCCTGTTTATCTTCAACGTACTGATTTGGTTTCTGTCCTCTACAGCATTCACTTATAGCTATGGCTTCTTGCTGAATCTTTTGAACTAAGTGAATGTGATCGGACCCTAACCCCTCTATGCTTCTTTCCTAAGTCTATCTATCCAAATCATATGCATTCTATTGACACTGTCAAAATGTCTTCTCTGCATCCTTGTCAGCGGAAGACACAGAGACAAACATTAATCCGTTTTCAATGCCAAATCCTTTTCACCTAAAACCCGAAGAAGTGGTAACGACCACCCGACAATCCAGGCGTGCGTGGGAACATGGAACAACCTCCGATGTGTTGCATGATAGCCACGTGTCCTTCAGATGTGAATCGCCAGGGGCACCTGTGTAATAGCACTGTGCCGTCCCTATCCCTATAAGTGTAATAACACTGTGCCATCCCTGTCCCTATAAATACACGCCTCACCCAGTCATTATCCTTTTCTTCCACTCTCGCACAAACCCTAGCGCCACCGCTAGCCCTCGACGACGCCGACGACGAAGCGCTTAGCTGCCGCGACCTCCCCGACGCCGTCCTCATGCCGTCGTCTTCTCCACCGTCGCCGTAGGTGTCCTCCGTCGCCAAGTTAGGGCACATAAGATCGAACTGCTCGGCCTCCTCCCCCACTTCGTCTAGCAGTTCCTCGTGTGGTAAATAAAACCTCTTTTTAAAGTCTTTTTGATCCGATAGATTCATCCTTTTCAACCACAAGTGGTTCTATTTCCTACAAGTTGGATCTATCTCATTCTGCATCTCATAGCATGCCTAGTATGTTCACTTATGCTTCACAAAGTAGTTAGATTCCTCACTTGTACTTATTCGTGGATTCGTACAAATCTGGAACCAACTCTCTACATATGAGTGAATGTCTTCGCACTATGAGTTCAATGTCTTCTAAACTGATTTATCTTCAAAATCTTCTGAGAATGCATATGACCTCTCCTTCCTGCATCTCTAATGCTGTCACAGGTACATGTCCGTGGGAGAATCCCTTGGTTCTCATAGTCTGCATTCATTTGCAGAGTTTTTCGTCAAGCAGTATTGTCTGAAATAGACCAGAAGAACTTCGACAGTGTTGAAGCCTTTCAGTCTAAACTTCATGAAAACTCAAAAATCAGTCAGGAAGGGCGGCAGACAATGCCGTGGAAACACTACTAAGGACCTGCCACCAGATCTCTATGAGTTATACAAGTCAGATCCAAAGAAACCTATGGAGAAGCAAGAACCGAATCCAATGGATTCGAAGACATTGGGCAGAGGAATGGTTCAAGTACAGATTCTTCACCAAGGAGTATGCTGAGAAGAATGCCTTAAAGGGCCCCTAGGGGAGATATAATATACAAAGGTCTTCAGCCCAAGTCGAAGTCCGAAGCTATTGCTCAAGGCTTCTACCCCTGCATGATTCGTGGACCTCAGCCTGCTAATGCCGACCCATCCTCATTGTTATGGTGTCGTGAAGATAATCTGTTCAAGCGCAACTTATCAAGCTGCAAAGAACTCGGCCAAGGAAAACACGTCTTTGGGATTAGACTTCAACCCAGGCCCCTCTGCACCATGAGCTGATCGGCACACGCAAAGCTGAACCCAATCTTATTGGACCTTCTACAATTAGAAGGTCTCATCACTCACATTCAGGTTCAAGGGGCAGCCGTGGACCACTCTGCAAGATGACTCTGATTCTGATGAAGCGCATACACCTCCGAATCCTGTGAAGAAAAGAAATCAAAGGCTTCAAAGCCCTCTTCTGCTCCAAACGTCTCACGAGCGAAGCCTCTGGCCACTGCCCCTCCTGAAGTCCAGTGTGTAGTCTAAAGATCTCTCACGCATCTCCAAGTCTGACAAGTTGAAAAAGCCCATGCAACCCACTGGTCAAGCACTGACCCCTGCTGCTATTTTGAGAAACGAGAATGACGCCATTGATCTGTCCAGCGACAACGATCTTGGGGATGGCGCTCTTAACAATTGATAAAGAGCAAGCAAGAGGCGGAAATCTTCAATGATCTTCCTCTCTTTGATGTGGAGATCCTGTACAAGTTTATTGATGAGTGGTTTGACAGCCCAGATGTCAGTTTTGATGATCTTCAGCTTCCAATTGGCCTCAGCGTCTCCTTCCACGGAGCCATTGCTCCTGAGCTGGCTCTTGCTCAGAAAATTGTTGAGCTGAAGCATAAGATCGATTATGAAAAGGCTTAGTTCAAGAAGCACATGGCCAAGCTCAATGTTGAAGACATTCAAAACTTCAAGGTCAGGATGCATGAGCTCAAGGAGGCATTCCACAAGAAACGAGAAGAAGCAAAAGGTTCTCGTGACCGCATGAAGAATCTTGCTGCCAAATGTGTTCAAGGCTACAATGAAGCTGAAAAGCGCAAGGCCTTGGGGCGACCAGGCATCGACCCCAGGATGGCTGCCAAGAAGAAGAAGAAGCCAGCTGCGGCCGAACCAGAAGCATCAAGGGAGGAAGCACCTCGCATTGTCTTCCCGGCCAGTATGACGGGCTCGAAGCCTAAGGTCCCCACAGTGGCTTCAGAATTCAAGAAAACTAGAGCAGCTGAAGCCGAATCCAGAAAGCGCAAGACCAAAGCCACCACTGATGATGCTACCCCAACAAAGAAAAGGAAAACAAAGAAGACAGACCGGGCTGCTTCCACAGAGCCTCTTCTTGTCGAGCCAATTTCTGTTGCTCGTCGTGCGTCTGAACATCGTCGAGCCAATTTCTCTTGCTCGTACTGCGTCTGAACATCGTGAACGTCGTCTAGTAGTTCATGAGCCTACTTCCACAGAGGCTCCTGAATCTGAAGAGAATCCAGCTGTTGACCCCACCACAGTTGAAGACATTGGTCCTCACGACAATGTTGAAGATGATGAAGTCCTTCCTCAGATCGAGCACAATTTGGTATCATCGCATGTTCTCACGAACAGCAAACTCATCAGCATTGGTCGTCCATTGACGCCAATTGCTCAGGATGACTCATGGGCTGATCACCCTCAAGAATCCCCTCGTGCTGAAGAAACACCATTCACTCCCCCACCACAGGTCACCACTCCGGTGATTGACAGTGAAGACTTTGAGGCCCAACCAACTCCATCTCCACAGGCGTCGCCAGCATTTTGCAGGCTTCGCAAAGGACCTAGGCCACAGGTCACATTGTCAAGTGTTCCCGAAGGAGAAGAGCGCCAATCCATCTCACGCGAAGTCTTTCCTGAAGCCTCTCCTACTGTGAACATCCCTGAATCTGAAGCCAAAACGGCTGAAGATATTCCGGCTGCATCAGCCAATGACCATGAAGAAGAACCAAGAGAAGAAGAACGTTTTGGTACACCCCCGTCCAAACCTGAAGCTGTTCTCGAGGAGAACGTGTCTGACCCTCCAGCTCCTGAAGTGGAGGTTACCAATACCGAGGCGGCCACCAACATCAACACTGAAGCCAATGACGTTGTCATGGCTGAAGCTAACATGGCGCCTGAAGCTAATGTGATGCCAGAAGTAAATGCACCTGAAGCCAATGCAGCACCCGAAGAAAATCCGCTGCCTGAAGCCAATGCCTCTGCTCCTGTACCTCCTCCAAGGCCACACACCATCGAGCAAGCATATGATCGTGGACAGCTTGTTACTGTCCGCTGGCCAATCCTGGTTCCTCCGCCTGCTCCCGGACCTCAGTTTGCCTATCATGTGGAGCACATGCCTCAGGTCCAGAAGCCAAAGCCAAGGCTACCACGGTTTCCAGGTACTGCAACTTCACCAGGATGATTTAATCTGAGTGGATTCAAGGCACACAACACATTCTTCGACAGTGACAAGAACCCCTACACAAGGCCAAGAATCTCTTCGGACCGATTCTGGAGTTATCAACATCGAAGCTATTATTCATGCATCTTGTACAATCAGGGACGCATCTTCCCTCATATGCATCTTGATTGTGAAGCCATCGCTGGACTGCCATGCCTTGAAGAAGCCCTTGACTGCTTCCATGATGCGGGTCTGCTCAACTTTGTGACTGCAAAGGAACACTGGAATGAAGAACTTCTACTTCAATTCTATGCTACCCTCCACATTCGGGGATACAACAGGGATCCGAAGACTTGGATCCTTGAGTGGATGACAGGCGATGTTCATCATGAAGCTAAAGCCCAAGACATCATTGAGCTCACAGCCCTGCCCACTCCTGGCGAATATTATGAACCAGGTTGTGAACAACACCAGAATGCTTTGGAGAGCATTTTCCAGAAGCCAGAATCCAACATGAGCCAAATGTTGAGCATGATGAAGCCTTTGCCTCACGACGCTGAATACCCAACCGAATTCTTTGTTGAAGACCTAGAGTATCTGCCCCGCACCATTTACCACATCATCAGAAAAACTCTATGGCCTGTCAAAGGTCATTCATCTGCAGCGAAGCTTGAAGGAGCAATGAAGACTTTGGTTTTCTATATCTTCAATGGCATAAGCTTCAATGCTCAAGACTTCTTCATCAGGCAGTTGGCTGCATCTGGCTCCGACATTTTTGGTCTGAAGTTCTATGCTCCATGGGTCATGCGCCTTATCAAGCTTCACTCTGCGTTCAACTATCAGCCGTCTGCGTGCAATCATCTTGTATTCTTGCCAGAGGTTGATCTGTCTGTTGAAGCTATTTACCCAGAGCCTGCTAAGGATCCAATCTATCTTCACAACGTTGATCATCAAAGCTTCACCCAGCCCATTGAAGGAGTTCAGGAAGTCTCTCGTGTTTATCCCTTGGCTGGTAACACACGTGCCCCTCGCGCCCAATTTGACGCCACTGGAAGCACCGTTGCCCAAAGGCCTCGGAAGCGATCTCGTGTTCTCAATGACCAAGAGCTTCTCGTCGCGCTACATCAGAAACAGGATAAGCATCATGACTGGCTTAAGCGTCAGATGCAAAGCCTCTTGGTGGACGTCAATCGCATTCACAATCTTGCCACCAAGAATGCCTTTGTTACACATGAAACCTGTCGGAGGTCTTGGAAGAGTTTGACATTGCTTAGTGCTGAAGCTGATCTGCAAGACGATGGCTTCACAGAAAGCTTCAAGTTTGACTCAACTCCTCCAAGGAAAGCTCACTTGCGTCGGACCCCCTCACTTGAAGACTCTGACTATTCGTCCTCAGCTGCGACGGTGAATGCCCGAGTCATCGATGACCAAAATGATGCCACTTCACCACCTCCAACTTCAGCGCGTGTCGACACTGCACCGAGTTCTTCTGCACCACCGGACCTCAACGACAACCCTGCTGCTTCGCCTACTCCTCATGGGAACGAGTAGAAGCTCTATGTCTTCAAACCTTTTTGGTCATTACTGACAAAAGGGGGAGAAGCATATGAGTTGATAGTCTTCAAGTGGGTCCATATGGGTGGTTGCTCTACTTTTTGCTACTTTTGCCAAGTGCTTACAACTCTCGCTTTTGAAACATTTGGTTCGTTTTGAGTTGTAACACTTAAACTTGATGGTCGTCTGCTACCTTTTTCAAGACTATGTGATGCAATGATAAATTCTGCATGTGCGACGATAAATTCCGCACGAAGTCATTTTGCAGACGTCCATTTTTCATTATGCATGTCATTATCTTCATTATATCATTTCATGCATGATGAATTGTCTTCATAAGTAGAAGAGGAGCTCCGCGAGTACAACCTGCCATGTGCATTTGCATTCAAAAGCAAAATACTTATATGCACATCTTCAGGGGGAGCCTTTCTGCTACTTAGGAAGACAATACTTAAATCCTTTACAATTTCACATACTTTTATCCCAGTTGAAAACTTCAACCAGTTTGTCATCAATCACCAAAAAGGGGGAGATTGTAAGTGCATCTAGTGCCACCCCTAGTTGGTTTTGGAGTATTGACGACAAACCTGGTTGAGGGACTAATGTGTTCGTGAGAATTGTAGGATAACACAGGTAGAAGTCCCTCATTCATTTGGTTTTCCTACCGGCGATGACCCCTAAAAATGTATGAAGACATTGAAGTCAAAGGTGGTATGTGAAGACATTCACATTGAAGACTATGACAAGAGAAGACATCGCGTGAAGACTATGGAGCGCGAAGACTTAGTTGTTTCGTCATTCTTTTTATTCTTTGTTGAGTCATAGGAACCACCGTACTGTTAAGTGGGGTCCAAGTGAACCAGTCAGAATGACTGAAGTGATGCTTAACCAAAATCCTATGTCTTCGAGCGAAGACAATGAGAGCAAATCTTATCCAGAGCTGGATAAGTCAGCTTTGCTTGTAGCTCAAGTAAAGTTGTCGTGTGTGTTTGAAATCTGACCATTGGAATACGTGTCAGTTCCTTAGTGACCCAGGGTCATTTCGGACAAATCAGTTCGGGTTGCCTAGTAGCTATAAATAGCCCACCCCGTACACCATAAATTGGTTGGCTGCTCAGAGTTAGTGCACAGCTTTTGTCATTTGAGAGCAACTCACCTCGAAGCCTTTGAGAGAGAAATCCTTGCAGGACAAAGCCCTAAACACCCAGAGCCAAAGAGTGTTAGGCATCACTGAAGTATTCCTGTCTGTGTGATCTGAAGACTTATTACAGTTGAGGACTGTGAATCCTCCAGCTGGTTAGGCGTCGCGTTCTGAGCATCCAAGAGTCATTGTGGATTGCCGGTGAACAAAGTCTGTAAAGGTTTGGAAGTCTACCTTGAAGACTTACCAGAGTAATTGGGCGAGGACTGGGTGTCCTTAGCTCAAGGGGAATAAGGTGAAGACGCGGTCTTCTGAGTTGAATCTCAGCCTCCCTAACTAGACGTACAGTAGCGGGGGATGTCGGGGCATCCCCAATCTTAGGCTCTTCTTACTCCTTGTTCCTTCATCCATCGTTAGATAACCCAAAAACTTGAAAACTTCAATCACACAAAACTATAAAACCTTTGTGAGATCCGTTAGTATAAGAAAATAAATCACTACTATAAGTGATGTATCAAACCAATTCATATTTTGTTCTTGCATTATATCTACTGTATTCCAACTTTTCTACGGCAAAAACTCATCAAAGAAAACCATAGAGCCATCAAAACAAGCACGGAACGCAAAGAAAACAGAATCTGTCAAAAAGCAGAACAGTCTGTAGTAATCTAGATGTTTCGACTACTTCTGTAAGTCCAAAAATTCTGAAACAATAGGACGACCTAAGAAATTTTTATATTGATCTACTTCAAAAGGAATGGATATTTTATCGCTCTCTGGTTAAAAATGAGAATTATTTTCGCGAGCGCAAAAGTTTCTGTCTTTTCAGCAAGATCAAACAACTATCACCCAAAAAGATCCTAAAGGCTTTACTTGGCACAAAAACTAATTAAAACACAAAAAACACAATCATAACAGTAGCATAATTGTGCTAACACTCAAAAATATGAAGCAAAAATTAAAAATAAATTTCATTCATTGGGTTGCCTCCCAACAAGCGTTATAGTTTTACGCCCTTAGCTAGGCATAAAGCAAGGATCTAAGTTTTTTCATCCTTGTCTCGAGATCCATAAGATGATCTCATGATTGATTCATATGGTGGCCTAATTCTTGTTCTAGGAAATTATTCCATATCCTTCCTCAAAGGAAATTGTAACTTAATATTGCCTTCTTTCATATCAATCACGGCACCAATAGTGCGTAAAACGGTCTACCAAGAATAATTGGACAAGACAGATTGCAATCAATATCAAGAAAAATAAATATATGTTCACATAATTCCTATTTGAAAGAATAAGAACATCATTAATTCTTCCCATAGGATTTTTAATAGTAGAATCCGCCAAGTGCAAATTTAAAGAGCATGATTCAAGATCGGTAAGACCAAGCACATCACATAAAGATTTCGGAATAGTAGAAACACTAGCACCCAAGTCACAAAAGAAAAGCACTCATAATTTTTAATCTTGACTTTGATATTAGGTTCCCATTCATCATGCAATTTTCTAGGAATAGAAACTTCTAATTCCAACTTTTCTTCTAAAGCTTTCATCATAGCATCAACAATATGTTTAGTAAAAGCTTTATTTTGTTCATAGGCATGGGGTGAATTTATCATGGATTGCAACAAATAACTACAATCAATCAAAGAGAAACTATCATAATTAAAGTCTTTGTAATCGAAAAGAGTGGGTACATCACTAGCTAAAGTTTTGAACTCTTCAAACCCACTTTTGTCAATTTTCTCAACAAGATTTTCACCCTCTGAAATATCGGGACGCCTTCTAACTAAAGTTGACTCTTATTCAGTCCCTCTTTCATCAATCTTAACTTTACTAAACAAGGAATCAATAGAAGAAACACCAATCATTTTAAGATCTTTATCACTTTTGCGAAAGTAATCACTAGAAAATGCTTTTTTCTAAAAATTCTCTTTTAGCTATAAGCATAGTGGTTCTTTTATTACTTTCATCCATAGAAACATAAAGAGCTTTATTTGATTCATCAACCTTAGGCACAAAAAATTTCATCTTGAGATTTTCCACATCATGAGAAATTCTATCAACACTTCCAGACAAATCATCAATCTTACTCAACTTTTCTTCTATGGAAGTGTTGAAAGCTTTTTGTGTGTTGATAAATTCTTTAATATGATTCTCAAGATCAGAGGTGTTCCTATTATTATAATAATAATTATTATTATTATAAGATTCATTTCCATAGGAATTACCATAATTAATAGAGGAATTACTAGGAAAATGCCAAGGATTAAAATTACCTCTATAAGCATTGTTGTTCAAATTATTTTGAGAAATAAAATTCACATCTATGGCATCACTATTTTTCTCAATGAAAGTAGACAAAGGCATATCATTAAAATCAACAGGAGAAATTTTACTAGCAACCAATTTCATAAGAGCATCAATGTTTTCACTCAAAGAAGAAATTTCTTCAACTGAATTAACTTTTTTACTAATAGGAGCTCTTTCGGTATGCCATTGTGAATAATTTGCCATGATATTATCAAGAAATTTGGTGGCTTCACCCAAAGTAATTTCCATAAAAGTACCACCCGCGGCGGAATCTAAAATATTACGAGAAACAAAATTCAATCCCGCATAAATATTTTGTATGATCATCCAAAGATTTAACCGATGAGTTGGGAAATTTCTTAGCATCATTTTCATCCTTTCCCAAGATTGTGCAACATGCTCATGTTCAAGTTGCTTGCAATTCATGATCTGGGTTCTAAGGGAAATAATTTTTGCGGGCGGAAAATACTTAGTGATAAAAGTATCTTTGCACTTATTCCAAGAATCGATACTATTGCGAGGCCAAGAAGAGAACCAAATTTTTGCAGAATCATGCAAAGAAAACGGAAATAATTTCATCTTCACAACATCATTGTCCACATCTTTTTTCTTTTGCATATCATATAATTCCACGAAGGTATTAAGATGGGATGCATCATCCTCATTATGAGTACCGGAAAAATGATCTTTCATAACAAGATTCAGCAAAGCAGTATTAATATCACAAGACTCCGCACTAGTGGCGGGAGGAGAAATCAGAGTGCAGATAAAATCATTGTTGTTGGTATTTGAGAAATCACATAACTTAAGTGTTCCCATGAGTCATGATGACCACTCAACAAGATTGCACTCAAAAACAGATCCGGCAAGAAAACGGCGAACGGAAAAAGAGTGGCGAATAAAACGACAAATTTTGTGAAGTGGGGGAGTGGAAAATGAGAGGCAAATGGCAAATAATGTAAATTGTGAGGAGAAGAGATCTGTGATTAGGAACCTGGTATATGTTGAAGATCCTCCCTGGCAACGACGCTAGAAATTCCTTTTGATGTCGCTTGAAGCCACGTCGGTATTTCCCCAAAGAGGAAGGGATGATGTAGCACAGCGGCAATAGGTATTTCCCTTAGATATGAAACCAAGATTATCGAACCAGTAGGAGAACCAAGCAACACAACGTAAATAGCACCTACACACAAATAACAACCACTCGCAACCCGACATGTAAAGGGGGTTGTCAATCCCTTTCGGGCAGCGGCACCAGAAATTGGCGAACGGATGTGAGATTAATTGTAGTAGATTGATAGATCGAATGCCAAATAAAATAAATAAGAATAAATTGCAGCAAGGTATTTTTGTATTCTTGGATTAATAGATCAGAAAATAAATGCAAAGGAAAAGTAGATCGCAAAGGCAAATAATATGAGAAAGAGACCCGGGGGCCGTAGGTGTCACTAGTGGCTTCTCTCGAGAAAAATAGCAAACGGTGGGTGAATAAATTACTGTTGGGCAATTGATAGAACTTCAGATAATCATGATGATATCTAGGCAATGATCATTACATAGGCATCTGATACGTCTCCGTCGTATCTACTTTTCCAAACACTTTTGCCCTTGTTTTGGACTCTAACTTGCATGATTTGAATGGAACTAACCCGGACCGACGTTGTTTTCAACAGAATTACCATGGTATTATTTATGTGCCGAAACAGAAGTTCTTGGAATGACCTGAAACTTCATGGAACATCGTTTCGGAAATAACAAAAAATCCTTGCAAAAGATGAAAACCAGGGGGCCCACCACCTATCCACGAGGGTGGGGGCGCGCCCCCTACCTCGTGGGCCCCCTGGAGCTCCTCCGACCTCAATTCCAACTCTATATATTTGGTTTCTAGGAGAAATAAAATCAGAGAGAAGGATTCATCGTGTTTTACGATACGAAGCCGCCGCCAAGCCCTAAAACCTCTCAGGAGGGCTGATCTGGAGTCCGTTCGGGGCTCCGGAGAGGGGAATCCATCACCATCATCATCATCAACCATCCTCCATCACCAATTTCATGATGCTCACCGCCGTGCGTGAGTAATTCCATCGTAGGCTTGCTGGACGGTGATGGGTTGGATGAGATCTATCATGTAATCGAGTTAGTTTTGTTAGGTTTGATCCCTAGTATCCACTATGTTCTGAGATTGATGTTGCTATGACTTTGCTATGCTTAATGCTTTTCACTAGGGCCCGAGTGCCATGATTTCAGATCTGAACCTATTATGTTTTCATTAATATATAAGAGTTCTTGATCCTATCTTGCAAGTATATAGTCACCTATTATGTGTTATGATCCGTTAACCCCGAAGTGACAATAATCGGGATACTTACCGGTGATGACCATAGTTTGAGGAGTTCATGTATTCACTATGTGCTAATGCTTTGTTCCGGTACTCTATTAAAGGAGGCCTTAATATCCCTTAGTTTCCGTTAGGACCCTGCTGCCACGGGAGGGTAGGGCAAAAGATGTCATGCAAGTTCTTTTCCATAAGCACGTATGACTATATTCGGAATACATGCCTACATTACATTGATGAATTGGAGCTAGTTCTCTGTCACCCTATGTTATGATTGTTACATGATGAACCGCATCCGGCATAATTCTCCATCACTGATCCATTGCCTACGAGCTTTCCATATATTGTTCTTCTCTTATTTACTTTTCCGTTGTTATTGCTATCATCACTACAAAATACCAAAAAAATTACTTTTGCTACCGTTACCTTTTGCTACCGCTACCACCACTATCATATTACTTTGCTACTAAACACTTTGCTGCAGATACTAAGTTTCCAGGTGTGGTTGAATTGACAACTCAGCTGCTAATACTTGAGAATATTCTTTGGCTCCCCTTGTGTCGAATCAATAAATTTGGGTTGAATACTCTACCCTCGAAAACTATTGCGATGCCCTATACTTGTGGGTTATCTAGACTATTTTCTGGCGCCATTGCCGAGGAGCATAGCTCTACTCTTTGAGTCACTTGGGATTTATATCTGCTTATCATTATGAAGAACTTGAAAGATCCAAAAACCAAGATTTATCCCTCAACTACGAGCGGAGGTAAGGAACTGCCATCTAGCTCTGCACTTGATTCACCTTCTGTTTTGAGTAAGCTTGCGACACCTAAACCTGCTTCTGCTATTCGTTCTGATATGTCACATGTTATTGATGATGCCACTTCTTCTAAGCATGATACTTATGATGAAACTACTTCTATGCTTGATACTACTGTGCCACTTGGTGAATTTCTTGATGAACAACTTGCTAGGGTTAGAGAGAATGAAAATATTGAATCTGATAATACTGATGAAAGTGATGATGAAGACTCACCTGTTATTCCTAAGGTTTCTGTTTTTGATAAAGAAGCCTCTTTAGCTATTTTAGCTTGCAAAAATAGATACGAACTCAAGAGGTTATTAGCTAAATGGAACCAGCAATCTCTTAATGCTAGAATGAAACCTGACCCCGCGTTTGCTACTTCACCTATCTGTGTTACTGATAAGGATTATGAATTCTCTGTTGATCCTGATATAATTACTTTGGTTGAATCTGATCCTTTTCATGGCTATGAATTTGAAACTGTTGTGGTACATCTTACTAAATTAAATGATATAGCTACCCTGTTCACTAATGATGAGAGAACTCGTTACTTTTATATCCTTAAAATATTTCTGTTCTCATTAAAGGGTGATGCTAATATATGGTTTAATTCTCTTGATCCTGGTTGTGTGCGTAGTCCCCAGGATATGATTTATTACTTCTCTGCTAAATATTTCCCTGCTCATAAGAAACAAGCTGCTTTAAGGGATATATATAATTTTGTGCAAATTGAAGAAGAGAGTCTCCCACAAGCTTGGGGGAGGCTCCTCAAGTTACTTAATGCTTTGAATGATCATCCTCTTAAGAAAAATGAAATACTTGATATCTTTTATAATGGACTAACCGATGCTTCCAGAGATTTCCTGGATAGTTGTGCTGGTTCTGTTTTCAGGGAAAGAACACCGGATGAAGCTGAAATTCTATTGAATAATATGTTTACAAATGAAAATAATTGGACACTTCCTGAACCAACTCCTGATCCTATTCCTAAACCAACTCCGAAGAAGAGGGGTATTCTATTTCTCAGTTCTGAAGATATGCAAGAGGCGAAGAAATCTATGAAAGAAAAAGGTATTAAAGCTGAAGACGTTAAGAATTTACCTCCTATTGAAGAAATACATGGTCTTAATTTACCGCCTGTTGAAGAAACATATGATCTTAATCCATTACCTTTGAAGAAACTCATGGTCTTGATAACCCGACACAGGTAGTAAAGGTAAATTCTCTCTATAGATATGATAAAGCTGAAATCCCATTTACTAAGTTTGCTAGCCCATTCTTAGATGATTTTGATAAATTTATGGCTAAGCAAGAAGATTTTAATGCTTATTTTGGTAGACAATTGAAATACAATTCAAATACGCTTGAACACTTGGGTGATTATATGGCTAATGTTAAAGGTGAACTTAAACTTATTAGTAAACATGCTTCTATGGTTACCACTCAAGTAGAACAAGTACTTAGAGCTCAAAATGATTTACTCAATGAATTGAATAGTAAGAATAATGATTATGCTGTTAGAGTGGCTACTAGAACTGGTAGAATGACTCAGGAACCTTTGTATCCTGAAGGCCACCCTAAGAGAATTGAGCAAGATTCTCAGAGAAATAATATAGATGCACCTAGTCCTTCTAAAAGGAAGAAAAAGAAAAATGATAGGACTTTGCATGCTTCTAGTGAACCTATTGTTGAAACACCTGAGAATCCAAATGATATCTCTATTTTTGATGCTAAAACACAATCTGGTAATGAACCTGAAACTAGTGATAATGTTAATGATAAGGTTCATGATGATGCTCAACCTAGCAATGATAATGATATAGAAATTGAACCTCCTGTTGATCTTGATAAGCCACAATCAAAGAATCAATGTTATGATAAGAAAGACTATTGCTAGGAAACATGGTAAGGAAAGAGAGCATTGGGTTTAGAAACCCATGCCTTTTCCTCCCAAACCATTCAAGAAAAAGGATGATGAGGATTTTGAGCGCTTTGCTGAAATGATTAGACCTATCTTTCTGCGTATGCGATTAACTGATATGCTCAAAATGAATCCTTATGCTAAGTACATGAAAGAAATTGTTACTAATAAAAGAAAGATACTGGAAGCTGAAATTTCCACCATGCTTGCTAATTATACTTTTAAGGGTGGAATACCAAAGAAACTTGGAGATCCAGGAGTACCCACTATACCATGCTCCATTAAAAGAAACTATGTTAAAACTGCTTTATGTGATCTTGGAGCCGGTGTTAGTGTTATGCCTCTCTCTTTATATCGTAGACTTGATTTGAATAAGTTGACACCTACTGAAATATCTTTGCAAATGGCTGATAAATCAACTGCTATACCTGTCGGATTTTACCACTGCTTGCAAACTTCCACAATGGGGTAGTGTCAGGGAACCTCGCAAATATGAATTTAGAGATTTTATTGCTAGTATAACTATGGGGGAATCTAGAGATATAACACAAGCTACCATAGGGAGCATTCATTTTCTTGCTATACATTATTTTGCTCTCTTCATAGGTAGATGCATTAACGGTAAAGATGAAGCATGTCACATGTGTGTCCCTGACCTCAGTATTCTTAGGAGTGCTGTGTTGGGAGATAAATCTTATAATTCGGGAGCCATTGTTGCACGTAGGTTGCATCTGAATAGATTTAATGGAGACTTCTTTGGTGGAATTTATGCAACCCACATAGCTAATTTTCTTGGTATAGCCATACGTGAAGATGATATTGAATTACCTCCTGCTTACCTAGACTTTAATGCTATGGTTCACCACCAGTTTGTCGAGAGGAATGAATCACCTCGCCAGTATCGCTTACTCTTTGACAGACGCCGTGCTGTCCGTATTACTCTCCCTGCTCCTTCCTTCTTTGATTATCAGGCAAAAGGAAGATATGTTATCACCAGAGAGGAGGCAGATGGGTACGAGAGGAGGGCAGAGGCCGCTCGTCGCCACGTTGCAGCTCAGGAGGCGATAGCCGCTGCATCTCAGTACGACCCCAACTATTATTATGGATATCCACCAGGCCAGCCGTGGCCATAGACCAACTTAGGCCAAAAGCCTAAGCTTGGGGGAGTACGTATTTCCTACCGACATTACATTTATGTTCACACACTCATTGCTAGATGTCGGTGCTCATACTTTTTCATTGTATCATCCATGCTAGTTTATTTCCCTTTTTATGCTTTCTTCTTATGTGTTTAATAAACCTTAAGAAAAACCAAAAAAATTAGTTGTAGCTTTTAATTAGTTTACTTTCCATGCTTGTAGTAGTAATTAAAAAGAAAACCCAAAAAGATTTCATGTTCTTCTTTTGCTTGTTGGGAGCTTTCCCGTGTAAATAGTTTTATTTCTTTTCTTTTCTTTGGGGGTCGATTGGAGAAGACCATGATTAAATTGTTGAAGTAGCTCTTATATGCATTATTGTTGATCTGACAAAAGAGCCATATTGCCCTGTCTTCTCCTGTTTATTGAATGTTTGCAGATTCCAGCTTAGTCCAATGCACGTGCACTCTTATTATTATCCACATCATTTGGTCGTGCAAGTGAAAGGCAATTATGACAATATATGATGGACTGACTGCGATGAGAAAAGCTGGTATGAACTCGACCTCTCTTGTTTTTGTAAATATGATTAGTTCATCGTTCTTGATTTAACCTATTATGAATAAACATGTTTGCGATGACAACTAGAGATCATAGTTTCTTGTGCCATGCTTGATTAGCTAGGAGCTTATAATGGTTTACCTTGCGTGCCAACATGCTATTAAAATGGTTGTGATGTGGTATGATAGGGTGGTATCCTCCTCTGAATGATTTAAGTAACTTGACTTGGTGTATGTTCACGCATGTAGTTGAAACAAAATCAACATAGCCTTCACAATATTTATGTTCATGGTGGATTATATCCTACTCATGCTTTCATTCGGTGTTGATTAATTTTAATGCATGTTCATGACTATTGTCGCTCTCTAGCTGGTCGCTTCCCAGTCTTTTGCTAGCCTTCACCTGTACTAAGCGGGAATACTGCTTGTGCATCCAACTCCATAAACCCCAAAGTTATTCCATATGAGTCCACCATACCTACCTATATACAATATCTACCTGCTGTTCTAAGTAAATTTGTATGTGCCAAACTCTAAACCTTCAAATAAATATCCTGTTTTGTATGCTCGAATAGCTCATGCATCAACTAGGTCTGTCCGTATCTTCCATGTTAGGTGGGTTATTCTCAAGAGGAGTGGACTCCGCTCCTCACTCATGAGAAAGTGGCTGGTCACCGGGATGCCCAGTCCCATGCTTTATGCAAATCAAATCAAAATAATTGCAAACAAAACTCCCCCTGGGACTCTTGTTAGTTGGAGGCACTCGTTGTTTCGAGCAAGCCATGGATTGATGCTTGTTGGTGGAGGGGGAGTATAAACTTTACCATTCTGTTTGGGAACCGCCTATAATGTGTGTAGCATGGAAGATATTGCCATCTCTTGGTTGTTATGTTGACAATGAAAGTATACCGCTCAAAATATTATTCACCTCTATTTCAAAACCGAGCTCTAGCACCTCTACAAATCCCTGCTTCCCTCTGCGAAGGGCCTATCTATTTACTTTCATGTTGAGTCATCATCTTCTTATTAAAAAGCACCAGTTGGAGAGCACCGCTGTCATTTGCATTAATTACTGTTAGTTTACATTGAGTATGACTTGACTGGATATCTTTTACCATGAATTACAATGTCTATTCAGTCCTTGATCTTTAAAGGTGCTCTGCATTTATGTTTTGCGGTCTTAGAAAGGGCTAGCGAGATACCATCTTGTTATATCATATTATGATTGTTTTGAGAAAGTGTTGTCATCCGAGATTTATTATTATTGCTCGCTAGTTGATTATGCCATTGATATGAGTAAACTTGAGACCTAAGCGTTATTGTGAATGTGGTTAGTCATAATCTTTGTTGAAAACTTGAATGCTGGCTTTACATATTTACAACAACAAGAGCAAACAGAGTTTGTAAAAGTTTTTCTTTATCACTTTTAGTTTATCAACTGAATTGCTTGAGGACAAGCAAAGGTTTAAGCTTGGGGGAGTTGATACATCTCCATCGTATCTACTTTTCCAAACACTTTTGCCCTTGTTTTGGACTCTAACTTGCATGATTTGAATGGAACTAACCCGGACTGACGTTGTTTTCAGCAGAATTACCATGGTGTTATTTATGTGCAGAAACAAAAGTTCTCGGAATGACCTAAAACTTCACGGAACAACGTTTCGGAAATAATAAAAAATCCTTGCAAAAGATGAAGACCAAGGTGACCACCACCTGTCCATGAGGGTGGGGGGCGCGCCCCCTACCTCGTGGCCCCCCTGGAGCTCCTCCGACCTCAACTCCAACTCTATATATTTGGTTTCCAGGAGAGAAAAAATCAGAGAGAAGGATTCATCGCGTTTTACGATACGGAGCCGCCGCCAAGCCCTAAAACCGCTCGGGAGGGCTGATCTGGATTCCGTTCGGGGCTCCGGAGAGGGGAATCCGTCGCCATCGTCATCATCAACCATCCTCCATCACCAATTTCATGATGTTCACCGCCGTGCGTGAGTAATTCCATCATAGGCTTGCTGGACGGTGATGGGTTGGATGAGATCTATCATGTAATAGAGTTAGTTTTGTTAGGGTTTGATCCCTAGTATCCACTATGTTCTGAGATTGATGTTGCTATGACTTTGCTATGCTTAATGCTTGTCACTAGGGCCCGAGTGCCATGATTTCAGATCTGAACCTATTATGTTTTCATCAATATATGAGAGTTCTTGATCCTATCTTGCAAGTCTATGGTCACCTATTATGTGTTATGATCCGTTAACCCCGAAGTGACAATAATCGGGATACTTACCGGTGATGACCATAGTTTGAGGAGTTCATGTATTCACTATGTGCTAATGCTTTGTTCCGGTACTCTATTAAAAGGAGGCCTTAATATCCCTTAGTTTCCGTTAGGACCCCGCTGCCACGGGATGGTAGGACAAAAGATGGCATGCAAGTTCTTTTCCATAAGCACGTATGACTATATTCGGAATACATGCCTACATTACATTGATGAATTGGAGCTAGTTCTGTGTCACCCTATGTTATGATTGTTACATGATGAACCGCCTCTGGCATAATTCTCCATCACTGATCCATTGTCTACGAGCTTTCCATATATTGTTCTTCGCTTATTTACTTTTCCGTTGTTATTGCTATCATCACTACAAAATACCAAAACATTACTTTTGCTACCGTTACCTTTTGCTACCGCTACCACCACTATCATATTACTTTTCTACTAAACACTTTGCTACAGATACTAAGTTTCCAGGTGTGGTTGAATTGACAACTCAGCTGCTAATACTTGAGAATATTCTTTGGTTCCCCTTGTGTCGAATCAATAAATTTGGGTTGAATACTCTACCCTCAAAAACTGTTGCGATCCCCTATACTTGTGGGTTATCATCATCACGTCCAAGATTAGTAGACCGACTCCGGTCTGCATCTACTACTATTACTCCACACATGGACCGCTATCCAGCATCCATCTAGTGTATTAAGTTCATGGAGAAACGGAGTAATGCAATAAGAACGATGACATGATGTAGACAAGATCTATCTATATAGAGATAGACCCCATCATTTTATCCTTAGTAGCAATGATACATACGTGTCAATTCCCCTTCTGTCACTGGTATCAAGCACCGTAAGATCGAACCACTACAAAGCACCTCTTCCCATTGCAAGATAAATAGATCAAGCTGGCCAAACAAAACCCAAATATCGAGAAGAAATATGAGGCTATAAGCAATCATGCATAAAAGAGATCAAAGAAACTCAAATACTTTCATGGATATAAAAATATAGGTCTGATCATGAACTCAAAGTTCATCAGATCCCAGCAAACACACTGCAAAAAGAGTTACATCATATGGATCTCCAAGAGACCATTGTATTGACAATCAAGAGAGAGAGAGGAAGCCATCTAGCTACTAACTACGGACCCGAAGGTCTACAAAGAACTACTCACGCATCATCGGAGAGGCACCAATGGAGGTGGTGAACCCCATCTGAGATGGTGTCTAGATTGGATCTGGTGGTTCTGGACTTTGCGGCGGCTGGATCAATATTTCGTCGACTCCCCTAGGGTTTTGGGAATATTGGGGTATTTATAAAGCAAAAAGGCAGTCCAGGGGCACCCGAGGTGGGCACAGCCCACCAGGGCATGCCTGGGACTCCTGGCGCGCCCTGGTGGGTTGTGCTCTCCTCGAAGCACCCCCAGGCACAGCCAGGGCCCATTACGTGTCTTCTGGTCCATAAAAAATCTCCGTAAAGTTTCGTGGCATTTGGACTTTGTTTCGTATTGATTTTCCGCGATGTAAAAAACATGGAAAAAATAGCAACTGACACTTGGCACTATGTCAATAGGTTAGTACCAAAAAATGATATAAAATGATTATGAAACATCGAAGATTGATAATATAACAGCATGGAACAATCAAAAATTATAGATACATTGGAAATGTATCACCCATCTTATGGTTTTTATCTCACGTATAGAATCAGAACTTTCCCGATATACATCACAAATCACATAACTTTTCTTCCTAAATAACACAGACGCCTTAATATATTCACAACTTTTCTGGTTTTCATTATCTGGCAGCAAGGCTAGCCACTTCTTGAGGTGCCATCTACGATCCTCCGGCGCTCCTCCTTGGTGAGCTTTCATCAGTCCACGTCTAGAGTCTCCCGCATGGGTAGGCGGCGTCAGCGCCGAAGAAGTATGTGATGTGACCATCAACGTCCACGGCCTAAAGAAGTACGGCAGCGCGCGGTGTTTGTGGGTGCGGGTGTGCGGGTTACAAGCATGTCCGAGGCGGCGGAGGTCGACCTCCATGTCTTCTACCGTCTGCATCCTCATGTTGATAAGGTGCCGCTGACGAGGCACTCGTCCTACCTCCTGCGCGACCTCCCGCTCGTCCTACCTCTTAGGCGACCTCGCGCTGCCATGGAGGAGGCCATGCGGAGATTGACAAGCTGAGGACCACACTCACTTGCCCTTTGAGTTCATCACCGTCGAGGTCACACTTGAAGCCGGCCACTCTTCCTCCACGTCATTGGGAAGATTATATTTATCCCGGGGTCAATAAGGTCCAAGATTTGATCTTTTAAGTTTTTCTATAACACATGCATGTCATCCCTGAATGTTTTTGCAATACATAAATTCAGTATTATTGTAAACACTTGAAAAGTACAACCAAGTCTGCCGAATACTATTGTCTATACACTTAGATAATTGTGTGTGTGTGTTTTGCTTTAAAGCAGTGCCAATTGATAGTGGTGAATATTTTTCGGTAGTTCGAATTATGGGAATGTCACATATATAATTTTGCCTGGCATCTTGTAGGACTGAGGTCTGGCAAGTAGATAATATGTGACAAATTACATATACTATATATTAGTTATAAGCTTTTAATAAATATAAATTCTCAATTTATATTAATATAGCTTATACAGGATTACTCATTCTTACCATCTTGTCAGGTGCGTTCCAATTCCTTGCATTTAAAGTATTTCGGCTGCTATGTTGTATGCCTTATGGTTATGGCAGATTGAGCAAAAAGAAAGAAAATTATTACTCCCCCCGCATGGCCTCCTCCGGTATCTATTATTTTTCTTCTACCAATATAGAGCCACAACATGAAATAAGTTACTCATTCATAATGTATCTTTAGGACCGTAATATACAACTGGCCGTGGCGGGGCACGTAGCCAGTGCTACGACAACCACGGATGGTGGAGTGCAGGACCTACGGCGGGTGCCCATCTGCAAGATCAACATGAGTTTTTCATTTAGCTTCACATGATTGTTGTCGTCACGTGATTTATCATCAAGGTCCATGTCGTCTCCTCTGACACCGACTTCACGTTCTCCTCGTTCCTCTTCAAATTCAGTGTTGATTTATGAACCAAAAATTGAGTTTGTCTATCTCTGAATTCCTAATGTTATCTATTGAGTTCATCTGTTGGTGGTGTACACAATGTAACATTTTATTTCTAAGTTATGAACTTGTGCATATAGCTGCATATACTATAGTGAATTCCATAGACAAGTCAATGGAAAGAGTAGACCTAGAGATAATTTAACATAGATTCGATTAATGCTTGCATATGAATGCCCTTTGTTCAGATCGGATCAACTTTATCACATAATTAGAATATGACATGACTATTTGAATATATATCCCCATATCAACCAGAAAGTAACAGAGTGACATGCTCGTGGAGAGGCAACATGGGGAGAGGGAGTTCGAGGGAGCCAACACTGGAGCGGTGACACCATCAGGACCATAAAGGGGACACCCGACAGCTAGGTTAGATTGGTAGCTGGAGGAGGGGTTACGAGTGAGTGACGCTGGCAGGTGGGGAGGCAAGGTGAGGTTGGTGCTGCTGGATCGTGGAGGAGGTTTACTTGAAGTGTGAGAAGTAGTATTTTGTTTCGGTACAACAGTTTAGCTAACTCTACCATTCACTTCAGATTATGTGGGATGTGGCATGTCCACTTGTCCCGTCAAAAAATATTTGGACACATGTGGAGCTCCCACTTATATTATACAGTAGATGTGTAAGTGGATGTGGATGGGAATTGGGTTTGGTATGTTTAATTACAGTTCATTGAGCGGAATAATTCCCATACTTTCAAAAATGTGGTAAATTATATTTCATTAGATGGTTTAGTAACAAACTGCATGAATGAGTGGTTCATATATTTTGTATATCAAGTCGTACAATTTTTTGGATCGGACAGAAGGGTAAATAAATTGATTGGTTGGTTCAAGAGTTAATAAAGGACACGGTGGCATGTTAGTTGCATGCTAAACAATGGACATCATATTTTTCTTTGGTAGTAATGCATGACACTCAAAAGTATATTACAACATGGAAATGTCTTAGAAGGCATCAGATCTACCATCTTGCCTAGGGGGCATAACGGGGGGCGCATGCCTCTCCTTCCCCTTATGGCGGTTGTGGATCAGCAAAAACATGTGGGAAGGGGATAAGGGCGGAGAGCGGGGAGGTTGGTAGAGGACTCCAGCGAGAAATGTCTCGCTATGACAGGAAACCAAGCGAAAGGGGTGGGGTCCAACAAGAAAAGCAAAAAGGGTGGGTCGCAAGGTGATTTTTGTGTTGGGCCCACATGTTGTAGGTAACATGGTCGATAGTCCAGGAAACCACATTTACCCCAACATATGATCTAGATTTGAGGGTGCCTGGACTGCCAGACATTTGCATTCTGGGGAGTCTGATGGGCGCCCGTTTGATGTCCCAAACAAGCTCGAATGTATGAGCAACAAATGAGTTTCGATCTTGAAGATGACTTTCATTATTTGTGTGATTCATTTATATGCACTATAGCCCATAGCAATGCACGGGCGTTGTACTAGTAGCAATGGTGGGCGGCAGAGGGACGAACGGGTGGCGCCAGAGTAGCCGCCTCGGCAACCACATATCATTAATGTGGGCGGCAGACGAATGGACGGATGACACTTGTCTCATTTGAACGCGGATCAATCACCTGCTCCGTGAAGCGGCGCAGGCAATGCTGACCTTTTTGGGCGAAAACTGCACGCGGGCGAGGGAGGGAGTCTTGGTGGGCCAGGGCGGTCACACTGATGCCTGGCAGCGGTCTGGTCCAGCAGTCGGACATGCTGGCTCTCTAGCGAGCTTGCCAAGCTCAGCGACGACAAATCATACGATGGACATGGTTTCCGAACAGGAGCCGGCGCCACCGCCCAAGCCGTTTCATGCCGTGTTCACCATAGAGCAGGTCCGGCCGCACTTCGACACCCTAATGGCGGAAGAGCTACTAGCGTAGGAGGAGTTGTGCTGCAACCTCCGTCTCCTCAACGAGCATCGGCTTGTGGAAGGATGAATCACCGGCGAACAAGAGAATGACAATGCCATTGCGGACATGTGTCCCTAACATCTTGGCTTCCTGAATGAGCAGCGGGCGTTGTATCAGACCATCCGTAGGGCCCACAAGGCCCTCTCCGTCATCCTACGAGTTGTTGCACTTGCCGTGGCGCCGCCGCCTCACATTGTCAACATGGTTAACGAACATGAGGAATCAGAAGATGACTTAACTTGGAGAGGATGACAGTGGAGACCCACCAGGGCCATAGCCGCATGAGTTTTCTACTTTAAGTTTTGTGTTGTGAAGTTTTCAAGTTTTGGGTGAATTCTTTTGATGGATTATGGAACAAGGAGTGGAAAGAGCCTAAGCTTGGGGATGCCCATGGCACCCCCAAGATAATCCAAGGAGACCAAAAAGTCAAATCTTGGGGATGCCCCGGAAGGCATCCCCTCTTTCGTCCACTTCCATCGATAATTTACTTGGAGCTATATTTTTATTCACCAACATGATATGTGTTTTGCTTGGAGCGTCTTGTATTATTTGTGTCTTTGTGTTTTAATATGCCACAATCATCCTTTCTGTACACACCTTTTGAGAGAGCCATACATGAATTAAAATTTGATAGAATACTCTATGTGCTTCACTTATATCTTTTGAGCTATGTAGTTTTGCTCTATGTGCTTCACTTATATCTTCTTGAGCTAAGTAATTTTGCTCTATGTGCTTCACTTAGATTTTTAGAGCACGGTGGTAGATTTGTTTTAAAGAAACTATTGATCTCTCATGCTTCACTTAAATTATTTTGAGAGTCTTAATAGCATGGTAATTTGCTTAATAATAACATGCTTGGTATTCAAGATTTGTGAAACTTTCTTTTGAGTGTGTTGAATACTAAGAAAAGTTGGATGCTTGATAATTGTTTTGAGATATGGAGGTAATAATATCAAAGTCATGCTAGTAGAGTAATTGTGAATTTGAGAAGTGCTTGTGTTGAAGTTTGCAAGTCCCGTGGCATGCACGTATGGTAAACGTTATGCAACAAATTTGAAACATAAGGTGTTATTTGATTGTCTTCCTTATGAGTGGCGGTCGGGGACGAGTGATGGTCTTTTCCTACCATCTATCCCCCTAGGAGCATGCGCGTAATACTTTGGTTTTTGATGGCTTGTAGATTTTTGCAATAAGTATATGAGTTCTTTATGACTAATGTTGAGTCCATGGATTATACGCACTCTCACCCTTCCATCATTGCTAGCTTCTTCGGTACCGTGCATTGCCCTTTCTCACATTGAGAGTTGGCGCAAACTTCGCCGATGCATCCAAACCCCGTGATATGATACGCTCTTTCACACATAAACCTCCTTATATCTTCCTCAAAACCGCCACCATACCTACCTATTATGGCATTTCCATAGCCATTCCGAGATATATTGCCATGCAACTTTCCACCATCCAGTTTATCATGACACATCCATCATTGTCATATTGCTTAGCATGATCCTGTAGTTGACATAGTATTTGTGGCAAAGCCACCGTTCATAATTTTCTCATACTGGTCACTCTTGATTCATTGCATATCCCGGTACACTGCCGGAGGCATCCATATAGAGTCATACTTTGTTTTAGAATCGAGTTGTAATCATTGAGTTGTAAATAAATAAAAGTGTGATGATCATCATTTAATAGAGCATTGTCCCAAAAAAAGGGAGAAAGGCCAAAGAAAAAATGAAGTCCCAAAAAAATAAAAAAAATAAAAGGGGCAATGCTACTATTCCTTTTTCCACACTTGTGCTTTAAAGTAGCACCATGTTCTTCATATAGAGAGTCTATTGAGTTATCACTTTCATATACTAGTGGGAATTTTCATTATAGAACTTGGCTTGTATATTCCAACAATGGGCCTCCTCAAGTGCCCTAGGTCTTCGCGAGCAAGCAAGTTGGATGCACACCCACTTAGTTTCTTTTGTTGAGCTTTCATACATTTATAGCTCTAGTGCATCCGTTGCATGGCAATCCCTACTCCTTGCATTAACATCAATTGATGGGCATCTCCATAGCCCATTGATTAGCCTCGTTGATGTGAGAATTTCTCCTTTTTGTCTTCTCCACATAACCCCCATCATTTTATTCCACCCATAGTGCTACATCCATGGCTCACGCTCATGTATTGCGTGAAAGTTTATGAGTTTGAAATTATTAAGGTATGAAACAATTGCTTGGCTTGTCATCGGGGTTGTGCATGATGAGAGCATTCTTGTGTGACGAAAATGGAGCATGACTAAACTATATGATTTTGTAGGGATGAAATTTCTTTGGCCATGTTACTTTAAGAAAACATAATTGCTTTGTTGGTTTGCTTGAAGTATTATTATTCTTTATGTCAATATGAACTTTTGTCTTGAATCTTCCTAATCTTAATATTCATACCACAATTAAGAAGATTTACATTGAAATTATGCCAAGTAGCACTCAATTCTCTTTTTTATCATTTACCTACTCGAGGACGAGCAGGAATTAAGCTTGGGGATGCCTAATACGTCTCCAACGTATCTATAATTTTTGATTGCTCCATGCTATATTATCTACTGTTTTGGACTATATTGGGCTTTATTTTACACTTTTATATTATTTTTGGGACTAACCTATTAACCAGAGGCCCAGCCCAGAATTGCTGTTTTTTTCCTATTTCAGTGTTTTGAAGAAATGGAATATCAAACGGAGTCCAAACGAAATGAAACCTTCGGGAACGTGATTTTCTCACCGAACGTGATCCATGAGACTTGGACCCTACGCAAAGGCATCAGAGAGGCGGTCACGAGGGTGGGGGGCGCGCCCCCCCCCTAGGGTGCGCCCCTGCCTCGTGGGCCCCTCGATGCTCCACCGACGTACTCCTTCCTCCTATATATACCTACGTACCCCCAAACGAACAGAGACGGAGCCAAAAACCTAATTCCACCGCCGCAACTTTCTGTATCCACGAGATCCCATCTTGGGGCATGTTCCGGAGCTCCGCCGGAGAGGGTTGTCATCACGGAGGGCTTCTACATCATCATAGCCTCTCCGATGAAGTGTGAGTAGTTTACCTCAGACCTTCGGGTCCATAGTTAGTAGCTAGATGGCTTCTTCTCTCTTTTCGGATCTCAGTACAAAGTTCTCCCCCTCTCTCGTGGAGATCTATTCGATGTAATCTTCTTTTTGCGGTGTGTTTGTTGAGACCGATGAATTGTGGGTTTATGATCAAGTCTATCTATGAATTATATTTGAATCTTCTCTGAATTCTTTTATTTATGATTGGTTATCTTTGCAAGTCTCTTCGAATTATCCGTTTGGTTTGGCCAACTAGATTGGTAGTTCTTTCCATGGGAGAAGTGCTTAGCTTTGGGTTCGATCTTGCGGTGTCCTTTCCCAGTGACAGAAGGGGAAGCAAGGCACGTATTGTATCGTTTCCATCGAGGATAACAAGATGGAGTTTATTTCATATTGCATGAATTTATCTCTCTACATCATGTCATCTTGCTTAACACGTTACTCTGTTTTTAACTTAATACTCTAGATGCATGCTGGATAGCGGTCGATGAGTTGAGTAATAGTAGTAGATGCAGAATCGTTTCGGTCTACTTGTCACGGGCGTGATGCCTATATACATGATCATGCCTAGATATTCTCATAACTATGCTCAATTCTGTCAATTGCTCAACAGTAATTTGTTCACCCACCGTAGAATACTTATGCTCTTGAGAGAAGCCACTAGTGAAACCTATGGCCCCCGGGTCTATTCTCATCATATCAATCTCCATCACTTTAATCTTGCTTTGCTTTTTTACTTTGCCTTTACTTTTTACTTTGCATCTCTATACCAAAAATACCAAAAATATTATATCTATCAGATCTCACTCTCGTAAGTGACCGTGAAGGGATTGACAACCCCTAATCGCGTTGGTTGCGAGTAGCTATCGTTTTGTGCAGGTACGAGGGACTTGAGTGTGGCCTCCTACTGGATTGATACCTTGGTTCTCAAAAACTGAGGGAAATACTTACGCTACTCTGCTGCATCATCCCTTTCTTTTCGGGGAAATCCAACGCAAGCTCAAGAGGTAGCAAGGTGAGGTGGGAAAGACCAAATGGTGGTCATATTCATCTTGATGGAACCATGTGTGGGGTGCATCATATTCCACCATGGCCATCGTCTTGTCCAAGGGTAGGACGAAGTCGTCGAGGATCGGTGCGTCATCATAGATGGGACCTAGCACCAAATGAGAAGCCACAATAGAGGTAGAGGTCAAGTCGTTAGTGTTGAAAGTGGCCTCACATGACCTATTAACTATCTCACTCTCTCTATGTGGTGGTTCAGTCACTCCCACAAAATAGGTGCACTCAGTCTCACGTATGGTGGAGTCACTCATCTCACTCAAGTGGTGAGGGTTGTGGCTCTCCTCACATGGGAATTGGGGTAACACATCATATATGTGGCTAGTGGTGAACTCACTCTCACTCTCAATATGGTGGCCAAAGTCACTCAAGTCATCATACGTCGCCATGGTCAAAGGGAAAATCCCATGCTCAACCATGTCATCGTCGTCGCCATGGATGAAGGCCGAAGATGGCACATCATCACTCTCGCCTCCTAAGATGGAAGCATCATCCTTGCTCGTCACCATGTCGCTCGCCTCCAAAGCATGTTCCTTGATTAGCTCCATAGTCATAGTCGTCACTGCACCATCTTGAAAAAGAGTCATGGAGGACTCGGCATCATCAATGCCACAAAGAGGCATGGCGGTGAAGTCGAACTTGGGAGCACCGTCTTGGAGCTCGTCGGGCTTGGACATCTCGGTGGAACTATCCTCATGCTCGTTCTCATGGAGCTTGGTCGTCGCGAAGTGAGCTTGGGGTGGAGAAGCTTTGGCCTTCATGAGTTCTTGTGTTGCCTTGAGAGCACCAATGTAGTTGTCATTGAGGGACTTGTAGTTCTCGAGGAAGATCGTCTTGGAGATGTCGTTGGGCAATCCCATCATGAAGTGGAACTTCATCGAAATGGGGTCGTCCACACCGGCTCGTCGCAAGGCAATCTTCATCTCTTTGAAGTACTCGTCGATGAACTTGGATCCTTGGATGGTGTTCTCCAATTGGCGTTGAAGTTGTTCCGTGTAGGTTGGAGGCACGAACTCTCGCTGCAAACTTCTCTTCGTCTTGCACCAACTCATGTCGTAGGTCTCCGAAGGTGTCTGAAGCCACCATGTGGATGCGCAGTCGTGGAAGTTCCTTGTGGCGCAATTCACTTGATCTTCGGGAGGAACTTGATGTAGCTTGAGGTAGTCTTCCATCAAACGCTCCCATTCGAGATACTCCTCGGGTTCTTGAGTCCCATAGAAAGGAATCACATGGTCGATGTCAAGGTAGTAGCTTGTGGAAGTTGAGGACTTGAGCTTGGGGAGCTTCGCTTGAAGTGCTTGTGGGCAAAGATGCCGTATGTCCATAGGCGAAGATGCCTTGAAGTCGCTTGGCGAAGATGCCAAGGGAGACGGTGAAGTCGTTGAGCGCTTGTTGGTGTTGAGCTCTTGACCTTCACGTTCGTGGTGGTGATGGTGTCGATGCCGATGTGACCTTGCCGGAGATGGTAGCTCGGAAGCGTGTGTACTTGAGCGTCTTCTTGAAGATGAGGAAGATCTCTTGTAGGACTTGATGAGGGTTTTGATCTCCTACATTTAAGCTTGCATCTTGGCGTCGGTGGAGTTTTGCGTGGCATCGAACTCGTCGTTGTTGTTGTAGACCGAAGATGAAATGCCTTGCCTATACATCACAAGACTCGAGCAAATATGAGTGGAGAAAGGAGAAGAACTATACCAAATGTACCTTGACCGATGTTGAAGATGGATCGATGATCACTCAATGATGTAACAAGGAAATAGCACAATTGGTACCAATTCTTGTCGGTTTCTCACACCTACACAAATAAGGCTTATGGTGGAGCTCGGTGAGGATAGTGGCACGAAAATTTGATGCAAAATGTTAGCAAGAGTCAATAATGTTGAAAAAGATTCACAAATTCGCAAGTGAAACAAGTAGACCAATAGCAATGAATGGCACACGGAAATGCACACACGGATAGATAAATGGGGTCATGCAACCAAGGATGAGCACAAAATGTGGAATCCACGAAAAACGCTCGTGTTGCACAACTCAAGAGAGACGCTAGCACGATTGCTCGATAGGCGGATATGACACTTGTGCACAACCTATGATATGCAAAATGTATCGACTTTCTATCCCAAGTATGCTATGTATGTATGGCTCCCGGTGTTATGATCCAAGATGATCTTATATGCAATGTGGTATGATGCTATGGCACTTTCTTACAAGCTTCTTTGCTCTTTCTCTTTTGCTTAAAAGCTTATTCTTTTTTGTATGGCCACAATGCGAAATGCACAAACCAAGATAGCAATTGGGTATATACGGGAACAATCTTGTGAGACAAGGGATAATATGATACCAATATGATATGGTATGTATGCGATGGAAGGTGTAGATTACTAATGTGCACAAGTAACATTGCCGGCAATACTCAAATGGCTAGTATCGATAAGCAAGTGACACAAAATGGGCTAGGGGTTATCAATGCAATGGCAAGGGAATATACAATGGAGGGATACCACGATACCAAGATGATATGGAGGTTACCGTCATTGGCGATGATGAGTGGCGGTGATCCTGATGGAGATACCAAGATGATGGAGACTCGTCCCTAAGTAGCCGAAACACCTTAGGAAACGGAAAAACCGCAAACTCAAAATCTTAAACGTCAAATGTCAAAATGGTGGTAGCAGGATGCGGTGGTGGTTGCGGAAGCTCAATGGGATTGCGGAAATGCAATGATGGGTTTTGCGAGTAGGCAAAGCGGAAGTGGAGGGTAAGGTGGTGTACTATACACGGTGTCGGAGTTGAAATCACGGTCCCTAAGTAGCCAAAACACCTTAGAAGACACAACTCACAACACTAACAAAATTGGGTTAAGCTGGGATGGTGGAAGTGTATGGTGGTTAAGCCTATGCGGAAGTATGGTGGTGGTGGTTTATGAAGAAGCAACCGTCCCTAAGTAGCCTAGAGACCTTAGGAGACTCAAATCACTCCTCAAGCAACCACTAATGCTATGGGGAATAAATTGGGTTAGGTTGCGGAAGTCGGTGGTGGTTATGCAGATGATATGCTGGAAGCCCTACGCAAAGATGCCAAAGTTCCAAAACATTGATGGAGTCAAATGGTGATGGTAGTATTTTTGTGGGAAGGATGATGTCAAGAGCTTTTCAACGAGCTAAAGAACGTCAAAAACGGACTCCGGATGAATTAGTTATGGACAAAACGGTGAAACGGGGATGGCTGAAATGTCAGGGGCCGGACATCCGGGCTCAGGGCCGGAAATCCGGGAGCTGATGTCCAGAAGAGAGCAGATTTGGTGCTCCAGGAGCCGGATGTCCGGCCGGGGACCCGGATGTCCGGCCCGACGAATCCAGATCTCGTTTGGGGCGGAAATTTTCGAGTTGGGGGCGGAAATGGATGATTCCAAAGGCAAAATTGGAGAGATTTCGTGGATGGAAAGTGGGGAAACTTGGGGGAAAGATAGATCTACTCAAGACACAACGAATCCATGGATCAAAATCAACAAAACATCATCAAGACCAACAAGTCACAAAAAAATTGGGGGCTATTTTTGGTGGGGATTTTCGAATTTAGGACGAAATCAACGAAATTAGGCTAGAAAACAAAGAGGGGAGGCTCCGAAATCATGATCAACGTGGCTCATGATACCAAGATGATGTAGGGTAGAACCCTAATCGGCCGATCTTTCACGAAAGGAGCGGATCCCGTGATGAACATGAAGAACACGAGGGGGAAAACGAGGGGAATCACGAGGGGAAACACGAGAGAAACACTAAAACCAACAAGAATGATCACACATGTGCTAGATCCTCGAAACACAAAGAGAGATACAAGATCCACGATCAACAAGGGACGATACAAAGGTAACTGGTTCTTCTCCGTGAGGAGGTCTTGATGTCTTCTCCGTGAGGAGGTCTTGAATCCAAGGTGGATCTTCTCCATAGAGGGGTCGCGGTCTCTCTCGTGTAGTAGATCCGATATGGATGAGCGAAGCTCTATCTCTCAAATGAGCTATCACAACGCTAACCCTAACTAGAAGGAGGTGGGGGAGTATATATAGTCTAAGCCACCAAGGGGTAAGTGGGAAAGAGGGATACATGGGCCGCAGGCCCTGTCCATGCACGCAGGTAGGTGCCGGATGTCCGGCCATTCGCGGGGCGCTGAATGTCCGGGGCACTTGCCGGATGTCCGGCCTGGCGGTGGCCGAAACTATTGCTCTCTGGATAGCTGCTGTCCGGATTTCTGAGGGTGGGCGCCGGATGTCCGCGCGTTGCTGAGGCGCCGGATGTCCGGCCTCTGGCCCGGATGTCCGGCCGTTGTAGCTTCAGTAGCTCCGTCTTCTTCTGTCGTCGCTTCCAGGCTTCCCTCGCGGATGGTGTAGTTGTTCCTTGGCGCTTGCACTCCTCCTCGTCTTCCGTGAAGCTCCGACAATACCTATGCATGCACACGGGAGAAGTGTCAAGTAGTATACCATCCTTGAAGGGGTCAAGTGAGCACGTGTAAAGGAGATGATTCACCTTTGTGTATGTCAAGTAGATGTCGCATGTGTCACTCACCAAACGGACTCTTGACTTGGTGATGTCCATAGGATGCTCCGCATCAGAATAGCTTCGTGTTATTTTACTACAGACTCTTGAATAGATCGATCAGAAAGAATAACTTTGAGGTGGTTTCGTACCCTACAATAATCTCTTCGTTTGTTCTCCTCTATTAGTGACTTCGGAGTGACCCTTTGTTGCATGTGGAGGGATTGTTATATGATCCAATTATGTTATTATTGTTGAGAGAACTTGCACTAGTGAAAGTATGAACCCTAGGCCTTGTTTCAACGCAATGCAATACCGTTTACGCTCACTTTTACCACTTGCTACCTTGCTGTTTTTATATTTTTATATTACAAAAACCTATATCTACCATCTATATTGCACTTGTATCACCATCTCTTCGCCGAACTAGTGCACCCATACAATTTACCATTGTATTGGGTGTGTCGGGGACACAAGAGACTCTTTGTTATTTGGTTGCAGGGTTGCTTGAGAGAGACCATCTTCATCCTACGCTTCCCACGGATTGATAAACCTTAGGTCATCCACTTGAGGGAAATTTGCTACTGTCCTACAAACCTCTGCACTTGGAGGCCCAACAACATCTACAAGAAGAAGGTTGTGTAGTAGAAATCAAGCTCTTTTCTGGCTCCGTTGCCGGGGAGGTGAGGTAAGCGTCACTATCACCCCGTCAACTAAGCTCTTTTCTGGCATCGTTGCCGGGGAGGTTAGTGCTTTAAGGTATATCTGTAGATCTTGCAATCGAATCTTTCAGTTTCTTGTTTTATCACTAGTTTAGTTTACAAAAGAAAACTACAAAAAAATGGAATTGAGGGTGCCTCATATGCTGCATCTTTTTAATATCTTTCATGAAAATGATGGAAAGGAAAATTGTGCTCAAGTGTTAGAAGAAGAATGCATTAGAATGTTTGGCACTAAATCTTTTGATGATGAGCATGATTGCAATGTTGTTAGTATGAATTCTTTGAATATCCATGATGCTAATGATATGCAAAGAGCCTAAGCTTGGGGATGCCCAAGGCACCCCAAGGTAACATTCAAGGACAACCACGAGCCTAAGCTTGGGGATGCCCCTGATTGCATCCCATCTTTCGTCTTCGTTCATCGATAACTTTACTTGGAGCTATATTTTTATTCACCACATGATATGTGTTTTGCTTGGAGCGTCATTTTATTTTCTTTTGTTTTGCTTGATGTTTGAATAAAATACCAAGAACTGAAATTATTAAATGTTAGAGAATCTTCACATAGTTACACAATTATTCAACTACTCATTGATCTTCACTTATATCTTTTGAAGTAGTTTGTCGTTTGCTCTAGTGCTTCACTTATATCTTTTAGAGCACGACGGTAGTTTTATTTTATAGAAATTATTGATCTCTGATGCTTCACTTATATTATTTTGAGAGTCTCTTAGAACATCATGGTAATTTGATTTGGTTATGAAATTAGTCGTAATGTGATAGGCATCGAAGATGGGTATAATAAAAACTTTCATATAGAATGCAATGAATACTATGAGAAGTTTGATACTTGATAATTCTTTTGAGATATAAATATGGTGATATTAGAGTTGTGCAAGTTGAGTAATTGAGAAATACTTGTGTTGAGGTTTGCAAGTCCCGTAGCATGCACATGGTAACCGTTGTGTGACAAATTTGAAGCATGAGGTGTTCTTTGATTGCCTTCCTTATGAGTGGCGGTCGGGGACGAGCGATGGTCTTTTCCTACCAATATATCCCCTAGGAGCATGCGCGCAGTGCTTGGTTTTGATGACTTGTAGATTTTTGCAATAAGTATGTGAGTTCTTTATGACTAATGTTGTCCATGGATTATATGCACTCTCACCCTTCCATCATTTCTAGCCTCTTCGGTACCGTGCATTGCCCTTTCTCACCTTGAGAGTCGGTGCAAACTTCGCCGGTGCATCCAAACCCTGTGATATGATACGCTCTATCACACATAAGCCTCCTTATATCTTCCTCAAAACAGCCACCATACCTACCTATTATGCCATTTCCATAGCCATTCCGAGATATATTGCCATGCAACTTTCCACCGTCTCGTTTATTATGACACATTCATCATTATTATATTGCTTTGCATGATCATGTAGTTGACATCGTATTCGTGGCAAAGCCACCATTCATAATATTTCCATACATGTCACTCTTGATTCATTGCACTTCCCGGTACACCGCCGGAGGCATTCATATAGAGTCATATTGTAACATCCCAAAATTCTAAATTTTGGAATGTTATATTAAATAAATAATTGTGATAGTTTGTTTGACTTTTGTGTGATTGATTGTGTGAAACTGAGTGGAAATTGAAACTTTTTGAAAGTTGAATGAGAGGGAATAAAAGGACTTTCCCAAAACTTTAATCTTGCATTTTGATCTCCCTGAGTTCAAATTCATTTAATTACAAAACCCTAGAGTGAAGAGAATATGACCTCTTCCATTTAAAGAAATGAAAAGGGGTTCGAAAATGATTTGAATTCCATTTGAAATAATTCGAATTTAGAAACTTTAAGCAACTCAATGAGTTCATGAGGGAAGATAAAATGACTTCTTCATATTTGAGGAAAGAGAGTTGGAAGTTTCAAAGAAATTAATTGGAAGTCACTTTGAAGTTATTTGAAACTCATTTTTTCCATTCGAAGTTGTTTGAAATTCCCAAATTCAAATCCAATTGGGAGTTATTTGAGTTTCTTTTCAAAATATTTTCTCCTAAAAATAAATAAATGGAAATAAGGGTAAAATGATTCCCTTCAATGGAAAATTAGGAGAAAATAAATTTGAAATCATTTTGCTATTTTAAAAATGATTTTTATTGATTTTAAATGCAAAACTAGCACTATTTGACTTTTTATGATTTTCGTTGGAATTTGTTTGAACTTGGAAAGTAGTTCATCTTATTCTTGGTATTTTTTTGAGCATTTTGATATATAATATGCCTATGTTAATTTTTTTTATTCTGCTACAGTTTCCTTTGTGTTACAAAAAACACACACACACCACCTGGACCGTGGCCAGCTCGGCCCAGGAGCACCCCGCGGCCCAGCCAGCCGCTAGCCGCTGGCCAATTCGGCCCAGGGCCAGTGCCCGAGCACCTTCGCTCCCCGCCTCTCCCTCTCGCTCACACGCAGCGCCCGCTGCAGGAGGGCCCCACCCGAGTCACCCCCAACCTCCTGCTCCTCCCGCTGGATGAGCACGCACACACGCACTCCCGAACCCGCCGGCCGAAGCTCTCGGGGTAGAGCTTATCCCTGTACTCCCCGACGCCCTAACCTCGCCTATAAAGAGCCCTCGACCCCCTCTCTCCATTCTGCCACTCCACGTCGTCCCTAGCTCCTCGCAACCACCGCACTGCCGTGTTGGATCTCGCCGGAGCCGGAGCTTCCTTGCCGGAGTAAAACGCCGCCAGTAAACCACCCCGACCCTGTTTTTCTTCACCAAAATATTGCCCGGGTCGATGAGCATCCGTTTGACATTTTCTTTGCCCTTAGGAACCACCGGAGACGACGTCCCAACGTGCCGCGTCCTCACCAGAGCGCCGAACGCTGCCGCCTCCCTCCGCTCATCGCCGGCCACCCCGCCGCCCGCCAACCCCACCAGCACGCCGCCCACGCCGCGCCCGACCTCCTTGACCCCTTCGCCGCCACTGAGGACCGCCGGAGCAGCCGCCATGTTCGCAGTTCGCCGCCTGAAGCCAGCGCCAACGTCTCCTGCTCGTCGTCGTCGCTTCTGTAAGGCGAAACCCCCGGTTCATTTAGTTTTCTTTTATTCTTTTGTTATTGTTTTAGTATTAGATCGGTTAACCGAGGTTTCCTTAAACCGCGGGTTTTATTAAAAAAACCGAACGGTTTTTGTTCTAATTTGCCGCCGCCGCTGTTTTACTTATATAGCGACTGTTCGCCATATAGGCTTCCACAGCGAACGCTGCTCAGCCACCCGCAAGCCGCCACGTGGCCAGGGCCTCTTCGTAGTTATTTCTTTCACGGTTAGGTCCCTCGAATTAGCAGTTTAGGCCATAAACTTAGAATAGCCACAACTTTTTAACAGTAAGTCCAAATTCGATGAAACCAACGGCAAAATGTTCGTATCGAATAGCTCTATGCAGAGAACCAACTTTTAAAACTTTTGGACAATTTCAAATTTGAATTTATTCAGGTTTGAATTCAAACTTCAACTGGCCATATCTCCTAAACCGTAGCTTCGATTGATGTGATTCTTTTTGCATCGTGTCACCGTTGCCAAACCCTATCACTTGGACCTATCTCACGATATTTTTCACACATTATGATCTGTCCATAGTAGTTTTACTCGTATGCCTAGTATGCACTGTGGTCCACGTCACAATTTTTGGCACCCATGCCCTATGTTGTTTTGCACTTAGTATTTACTTCTGATAGTTAAGTGTGTTGTGTGTTCGTTTGGATTTTCCGAGTCTTTTCATGTTGCATATTATTTGGTTCTCTGAAATGATTGCTTATGTGAATGCAATGTTTGACTTTATAGATTTTCATCGGAGAGTGACAAATAGTTCTATTAAGTAAATTTCTGAGAGTGATATAATCTTCATCAACTATTACCAGGCAAGTTCACATTTGACCATTCCTTCAATTGCCTATGTTTTTATTATGCACTTAGTCCTTTTGTGGTAGGATTGCATGGTAGGATTTATTGTTGCCAGATGGCTATGCCGTTACCTAGTAGTTCATTTGAGGTAGGTCTGATCTATACATCCTTGTCACCAACGTGTAAGTTTATTTTTTGCCTCGCCAAATGTAGACGTGGTTTGGGAAGCGAACATGGTGAGATATGAGTGACAAAGTAGTAATCAGGACCAAGACTTGTAAATGAACTACCTGGGCGGTAGTTGGTTTGAATGGTGGTGAAGTACAGTGGGAGCATGCATGGTTAATCCATGGTGGTGCACCACTAGTGGTCGGCCGCCCAGGCTCAAAGAGATCAATCATATTCTCATGTCTAGAAGCTTACGTGTGCAGCCACAAGCCAATATGGGCTCTGGCTTAGTTGAGTAGTTAGTGTGACCCCTTCCGGGATTGGCTAGCAAATGTAGAATGATGTAGGTGTACCGGCCTATCCGTGGGTTAAGGGGGAACATTTTCGAAAGACTATGTCTCGGTCATCCTGTTCTCAAACGCCAGGCAGTGCGAGAACTTCAAGGGAGGCGATCGAGTCTTGTGGGGAAAAGTGCGCAAACCTCTGCAGAGTGTTAAAACCTAATCGATTAGCCGTGCCCCGGTTACGGACAACTTGAGCATCTAGTAGTGGAAATGCTGGGAGATCTCATCACCCTTAATTAAACAGTTGGGTTTTAATGAAACTTTGGGAATGGATTACTCATCCTATGCTATACAGTAGTGGTAGAATAATATCTTTTATTCTAGGGAACAACTAGCTTTATGCCAAAACTAAACGTAGAGCTTTCCACTAGCCAAATTGCATGTACAAATAGGTTCATTATTCTTATGATGTGACTTGCCAGTACATTCAATGTACTGACCTACAGGTCTGCAACGTCTTATGTTGCAGGGATTTTTTTTACGACGAGTAAGAGTTACGTTGTAGGATTACGGTCTACACTCAACTTGCCGTTGGAGTTGATGGACTCCACACCCTTATGTTGTTTCCGCTGAGACTTATGAGGTATATATCAGTTTTACGTTATTTATAAATGTGATTGCACTTTGATATATACATTGATGTACTGTGTGTGCCAGCATACCGATCCAGGGATGGCACGGATACACAGAGGCTTGACTGTTTGAGGTCGGGTCACTACAAGATGGTATCAGAGCACATGTTGACTGTAGGACGTGACCCTAGAAACTGGAAAGCCCTTAGGAAAGGATTTCTCTAAAACTTTATTTTCAAAAAGATCCTTTACCTCTCTTCTTTTTCGAGCTTTATCAAATCTTTCCTTTTACCCCAAATAGTTAGACAATGCCCCTTTTCCCTTTGACCACACAGAGGATCAACTGATGAGACCACTCCAAGAAGGACAAGGTATCAGACTTCACCATACACTAGAAGAATTGAAGCTACAACAGTCAAAGCCTCTAAAGAATTGGAGAATTTGAAGACATCGACGAATTCCAAGATTTATATGACCTTTAGAAGACCAAACCATTGTTGTGTACTCACGTTAGATGCGATGATTTGTGAGCTGTCATATTTTGTGTGTGTTTCCTGATAGCAACAAATAAAACTTATTTTCAAAAAGTATATTGTTTGTATTGTGTGTATCTCTCTCTATCCCTCTCTTGTATCTCATCCCAAAACCCTTGGACCGAATAGATGATGAATGAAGATGGACTTGTATTCTCTGAACCGATCACTCAGTTGGAGGCAGAGCTATGGATTCAAAACATGGAGAATCACTTCAGGAGCAATTTGGTTGCAAGGAAGTATGAGGTTCAATACGCTCTTTAGTACTTTACAAAAAGTGCTGCAACCTGGTGGAAAATGCATCAGGCCATACAAGGATGTAACGGAGCAAAAACTTGGGAGGAATTCAAGATGACTCTATTGAGGTCTCGTCTTATTCAGAAGCCCTATGGCAATAAAATGAAGAAACCTTGTGCTTGCAAGATTTGTGGTGAGATAGGACATACCCATGCAAAACACAAGGATGGATGCCCTCATTGTGAAGGAAATCACGAAGCTGAAGAATGTCCAACCATGAAGGTTACTTGTTTCTTGTGTGAAGGAACTACGCACTACTCTGCCCAGTGTCATCTTTATCCCAAGGTACAAGAAATTACCAAGCAGCAGAAGGAAGAAGTGAAAGAAGCCCTCAGGGAAAGTTTAAGAAAACCAGTGATGAAAGAAGATGTTGACGACCCTGATGGAGAAAGCCTAAACTAATTTTACTCCAATGCTTGCTATTCATGTGGAGAAGAAGGAAATTTTTCACAGTATTGCACGAAGGGAAGCCAAGGATATCTGGGAAACTTCCCGATGGACGAAGTGGAGTTTGATCGACAAGAGATAGAGGAGTTGATCGGAATGAAGAAGTCGAGGAAGAGAAAGAGCATGTATCCCCAAAACAACCCAATTTCTGTAGAAAAGGACCTGAGTCAAATCACTTGTTACAGGTGTAAGGATTTAGGTCATATCGCTAGCAAATGCCCAGCAAGGAAGCCAAGAACCCAAGGAGCCAAGATAACCACCAGGAAGCCCCTGGATTTGTCTGAAGTCATTTGTTTATGCTGCAAAGGAGTAGGACATTTTGCGAGAGAATGTTCAGACCCGAGGAGAGCTTGAGCAGAGTAGTTGAGATCTTGATATTGGAATAAAGCATGTAATAAAGTTGGAACACACTTCTATTTTCGTTCGGGCTATTGAGTTGAGTTGTGAAATGGAAATTGTAATAGATCATGAAGCAATAAAAGTTGAGGTGTTTGGAATCTCATATGAAATGTTATGAGTTGTTTGTTGATTGTGAGTGCCTCTCTCACCATGTCACCCAGACTTAAACCTTGAACCCAAGGACAAGCTGACCCCAAGCTTTTCCCAGAAAAACAACCACATTTCACCCGAGGAAATACATACATTATACTGAGTACCCCTTCTATCTTATGCCTGCATATGACAACCCTTTACGACTCCTTTCTCAAGGGCCCGGAAACGATCATGACCCTGACTAGTGATCAGGATTACCCAAAAATCCTGAAGGACATGATGAAGCATATTGATCTTGAAGGAGATGCAGTCTACAAGGGTTATCCTTTCATGGAGAATGGAGTTGAACTTTGGTACGTCGAGGTACACCTCCACCGTGTGAAGGGATTTTGCCCAAAGACTATGGGGCAATACTTTTTCATTTCTCGAGTACCACGAGCAACATTCTTCGACTCTGTTCGTGAAGCTGCTATGGAAGCCATACATCAGATTGGAGAAATACTTGAAGCAAGACCCCATCACACTCAGGAATACCTGAGAGAGGTGCATGCACAGATGATGGAGATGAAGCTCATGGCCACCACGATGAAGCAAAACATCGATGATTTGAAGGATCACATCGCACAATTCTAGTGGGACTGAAGTATCTTCAAGAAGGGCAAATGAATAAAGATGGAAGTAATGCTTGACCATACCAAACTTGTGGATGGCAGCTTCTGTAATAGAGTACTTGTGAAATTTGAGTTTTGAGTAGTGGTTAAGGTGTAATAAAGGATTTGATATGAAGAGAATATGAATTATGGATGAACCAGTGCATTTTTTGGCGATACTTGTTTGTGTGAACACTTGGCCAATGGAGAAGAAAATGTATTCCATAGAGTGAAGTTTGGACAAATGAGTTGGAGTTTGGTTTTAGTTATGATGGTTACCCCAAGAGTAGGCAAGAATGAAGTGATATTGGATTTAAAGGAGATGTAATGTTGGAATATGGAACAATAGTAGCTCCAAGGATGAGTTAAAGATATACAAGTGTTGAAGTGGGCCATAACCCACAGGACCCAAGATTTGATAAGGAAACAAGCACAATCTTGTTGAAGAAAAGAATTCTGGAAGAAGCTGTGAGTTCATCAGCAGACGTTCCATAGGAGGTTACGTAAACACGAGAGTTGTGAAGAAATGATAGAGGTTTTGTTTGGCTTGCAGAACCAATAGATTTATCCGGACCCAGTTCGTGGAGAAGAGAAGTTCTACAATGCTTGTGAGGATGCCCAAGTGTTAGTAAACGTGATTCACTATCTGTGTATGTGGTAATGATTTAAGTACGGGATGGATTGGCCCCCATACCGGAGACTTCTATCATGAGCTATCATATGTTGATGGAAAATCAGAGAGCCTTAAAACCCTAGAAGAGTATCGACACGACAAGCCAAAAGCCTTAGAATGGCAGGATGATGGAAACCCTGTACAGGCACCTATTGCCAATCGTAGGTTATGCGGTAAGGTTCAACCCAGACCCATTTCCTGCAGGAGAAACCAAAAAAAAATTGTCGACCACCATGAGGTTTTCGATAGTTGTTTAGCATTGGCGCCAGACCTGTCAAGTCTCAGAAGGATCCTATTTTGATGCAAGGACTCCTGATTTTTAGGAAAAGGCCATGCCCTTACCGGAAGAGCAAAAGTGAAGGAGTTATCTCGGAGAATATGAGAAGACCGGCACCGTCAACGCAAAGGATGGAGTACCAGAGTTTTGTTGGAACCGTAACCATGCTTCTAAGGGTGGTAGCACCCCATACCATGTGTTGATGAATGGATTTTCAAGGAGACCCCCCAAACCTAACCTTCTTTCTAGCCTCTCCGAATCTCGAGGACGAGATTCATTTTAAGGGTGGTAGTTTGTAACATCCCAAAATTCTAAATTTTGGAATGTTATATTAAATAAATAATTGTGATTGTTTGTTTGATTTTTGTGTGATTGATTGTGTGAAACTGAGTGGAAATTGAAACTTTTTGAAAGTTGAATGAGAGGGAATAAAAGGACTTTCCCACAACTTTCCTCTTGCATTTTGATCTCCCTGAGTTCAAATTCATTTCATTACAAAACCCTAGAGTGAAGAGAATATGACCTCTTCCATTTAAAGAAATGAAAAGGGGTTCAAAAATGATTTGAATTCCATTTGAAATATTTCAAATTTAGAAACTTTAAGCAACTCAATGAGTTCATGAGGGAAGATAAAATGACTTCTTCATATTTGTGGAAAGAGAGTTGGAAGTTTCAAAGAAATAAATTGGAAGTCACTTTGAAGTTATTTGAAACTCATTTTTTCCATTCGAAGTTGTTTGAAATTCCCAAATTCAAATCCAATTGGGAGTTATTTGAGTTTCTTTTCAAAATATTTTCTCCTAAAAATAAATAAATGGAAATAAGGGTAAAATGATTCCCTTCAATGGAAAATTAGGAGAAAATAAATTTGAAATCATTTTGCTATTTTAAAAATGATTTTTATTGATTTTAAATGCAAAACTAGCACTATTTGACTTTTACGATTTTCTTTGGAATTTGTTTGAACTTGGAAAATAGTTCTTCTTATTCTTGGTATTTTTATGAGCATTTTGATATATAATATGCCTATGTTAATTTTTTTTTTTATTCTGCTACAGTTTCCTTTGTGTTAAAAAAAACAGACACACACACACACACCACCTGGACCGTGGCCAGCTCGGCCCAGGAGCACCCTGCAGCCCAGCCAGCCGCTAGCCGCTAGCCAATTCGGCCCAAGGCCAGCGCCCGAGCACCTTCGCTCCCTGCCTCTCCCTCTCGCTCACACGCAGCGCCCGCTGCAGGAGGGCCCCACCCGAGTCACCCCAACCTCCCGCTCCTCCCGCTAGATGAGCACACACACGCGCACTCCCGAACCCGCCGGCCGAAGCTCTTGGGGTAGAGCTTATCCCTGTACTCCCCGACGCCCTAACCTCGCCTATAAAGAGCCCTCGACCCCCTCTCTCCACTCTGCCACTCCACATCGTCCCTAGCTCCTCGCAACCACCGCACTGCCGTGTTGGATCTCGCCAGAGCCGGAGCTTCCTTGCCGGAGTAAACCGCCGCCAGTAAACCGCCCCGACCCTGTTCTTCTTCACCAAAATATTGCCTGGGTCAATGAGCATCCGTTTGACATTTTCTTTGCCCTTAGGAACCACCGGAGATGACGTCCCAACGTGTCGCGTCCTCACCGAAGCGGCGAACGCCGCCGCCTCCCTCCGCTCGTCGTTGGCCACCCCGCGGCCCGCCGACCCCACCAGCACGCCACCCATGCCGCGCCCGACCTCCCCGACCCCTTTGCCGCCGCTGAGGACCGCCAGAGCCGCCGCCCTGTCCGCCGTCCGCCGCCTGAAGCCAGCGCCGCCGTCTCCTGCTCATCGTCGTCACTTCTGTAAGGCGAAACCCACCGGTTCGTTTAGTTTTCTTTTATTCTTTTGTTATTGGTTTAGTATTAGATCGATTAACCGAGGTTTCCTTAAACCGCGGGTTTTATTAAAAAATAAACCGATCGGTTTTTGTTCTAATTAGCCGCCGCCGCTGTTTTACTTATATAGCGACTGTTCGCCGTATAGGCTTCCACAACGAATGCTGCTCAGCCACCCGCAAGCCGCCATGTGGCCAGGGCCTGTTCGTAGTTATTTCTTTCACGGTTAGGTCCCTGGAATTAGTAGTTTAGCCCCTAAACTTAGAATAGCCACAACTTTTTAACTGTAAGTCCAAATTCGATGAAACCAGCGGCAAAATGTTCGTATCGAATAACTCTATCCAGAGAACCAACTTTTAAAACTTTTAGACAATTTCAAATTTGAATTTATTCAGGTTTGAATTCAAACTTCAACTGGCCATATCTCCTAAACCATAGCTTCGATTGATGTGATTCTTTTTGCACCGTGTGACCGTTGCCAAACCCTATCACTTGGACCCATCTCACGATATTTTTCACACATTATGATCTGTCCATAGTAGTTTTACTGATATGCCTAGTATGCACTGTGGTCCACGTCACAATTTTTGGCACCCATGCCCTATGTTGTTTTGCACTTAGTATTTACTTCTGATAGTTAAGTGTGTTGTGTGTTCGTTTGGATTTTCCGAGTCTTTTCATGTTGCATGTTATTTTGTTCTCTGAAATGATTGCTTATGTGAATGCAATGTTTGACTTTATAGATTTTCATCGGAGAGTGATGAATAGTTCTATTAAGTAAATTTCTGAGAGTGATATAATCTTCATCAACTATTACCAGGCAAGTTCACATTTGCCCATTCCTTCAATTACCTATGTTTTTATTATGCACTTAGTCCTTTTGTGGTAGGATTGCATGGTAGGATTTATTGTTGCCAGATGGCTATGTCGTTACCTAGTAGTTCATTTGAGGTAGGTCTGATCTATACATCCTTGTCACCAACGTGTAAGTTTATTTTTTGCCTCGCCAAATGTAGACGTGGTTTTGGAAGCGAACATGGTGAGATATGGGTGACAAAGTAGTAATCAGGACCAAGACTTGTAAATGAACTACCTAGGCGGTAGTTGGTTTGAATGGTGGCGAAGTAAAGTGGGAGCATGCATGGTTAATCCATGGTGGTGCACCACTAGTGGTCGGCCGCCCAGGCTCAAAGAGATCATTCGTATTCTCATGTCTAGAAGCTTACGTGTGCAAGCACAAGCCAATATGGGCTCTGGCTTAGTTGAGTAGTTAGTGTGACCCCTTCCGGGATGGGCTAAACTTAGAGCTTTCCACTAGCCAAATTGCATGTACAAATAGGTTCATTATCCTTATGATGTGACTTGCCAGTGCATTCAATGTACTGACCTACAGGGCTGCAACGTCTTATGTTACAGGGATTTTTTTTATGACGAGTAAGAGTTACGTTGTAGGGTTACGGTCTACACTCAACTTGCCATTGGCGTTGATGGACTCCACACCCTTATGTTGTTTCTGCTGAGACTTATGAGGTATATATCAGTTTTACGTTATTTATACATGTGATTGCACTTTGATGTATACATTGATGTACTGTGTGTGCCAGCATACCGATCCAGGGATGGCACGGATACACAGAGGCTTGACCGTTTGAGGTCGGGTCGCTACACATATTTTGTTCTAAGTATCGAGTTGTAATCCTTGAGTTGTAAATAAATAGAAGTGTGATGATCATCATTATTAGAGCATTGTCTCGTGTGACGAAATAAAAAAAGAAAAAAGAGAGAAAAAAGAAGGCCCATAGAAAGAAGGCCAAAAAAACAAAACAAAAAACAAAAAAAATGAGAGAAAAATAGAGAAGGCGAATGCTACTGTCCTTTTACCACACTTGTGCTTCAAAGTAGCACCATGATCTTCATGATAGAGAGTCTCTTATTTTGTCACTTTCATATACTAGTGGGAATTTTCATTATAGAACTTGGCTTGTATATTCCAACAATGGGATTCCTCAAAATGCCCTAGGTCTTCATGAGCAAGCAAATTGGATGCACACCCACTTAGTTTCTTTTGTTGAGCTTTCATACATTTATAGCTCTAGTGCATCAGTTGCATGGCAATCCCTACTCCTCGCATTGACATCAATTGATGGGCATCTCCGTAGCCCATTGATTAGCCGCATCAATGTGAGACTTTCTCCTTTTTGGTCTTCTCCACACAACCTCCATCATCATATTCTATTCCACCCATAGTGCTATGTCCATGGCTCGCGCTCATGTATTGCGTGAAAGTTGAAAAAGTTTGAGAATACTAAAGTATGAAACAATTTCTTGGCTTGTCATCGGGGCTGTGCATGATGGGAGCATTTTTTGTGACGAAAATGAACCATGGCCAAACTATATGATTTTGTAGGGATGAGCTTTCTTTGGCCATGTTATTTTGAGAAGACATAATTGCTTGGTTAGTATGCTTGAAGTATTATTGTTTTTATGTCAATATTAAACTTCTGTCTTGAATCTTTCGGATCTGAATATTCATGCCACAATAAAAAAATTACATTGAAATTATGTTAGGTAGCATTCCACATCAAAAATTCAGTTTTTATCATTTACCTACTTGAGGACGAACAGGAATTAAGCTTGGGGATGCTTGATACGTCTCCAACATATCTATAATTTTTTATTGTTCCATGCTATTATATTACCCATCTAGGATGTTTTATATGCATTTATATGATATTTTATATGATTTTTGGGACTAACCTATTAACCTAGAGCCCAGTGCCAGTTTCTGTTTTTTCCTTGTCTTTGAGTTTTACAGAAAAGGAATACCAAATAGAGCCCAATTGACGTGCCAATTTTTGATGATTTTTTATGGACCAAAAGAAGCCCCCGTAGTAAAAGGGTTAGGCTAGAAGAGTCCCGGTCCGTCCACGAGGGTGGGGGCGCGCCCACCCCCCGGGCGTTCCGAGCCAAAAATTCATCTTGACGTGAGACCTACGCCAAAAATTCCTATAAATATAGAAACCTCCAGAAAATAACCTAGATCGGGAGTTCCGCCGCGGCAAGCCTCTATAGCCACCGAGAACCAATCTAGACCCGTTCCGGCACCCTGCCGGAGGGGGAATCCCTCTCCGGTGGCCATCTTCATCATCCCAGCGCTCTCCATGACGAGGAGGGAGTAGTTCACCTTCGGGTCTGAGGGTATGTACCAGTAGCCATGTGTTTGATCTCTCTCTCTCTCTCTCTCTCTCTTGTGTTCTTAATGTGGCATGATCTTGATGTATCGCGAGCTTTGCTATTATAGTTGGATCTTACAATGTTTCTCCCCCTCTACTCTCTTGTAATGGATTGAGTTTTCCCTTTAAAGTTATCTTATCGGATTGAGTCTTTAAGGATTTGAGAATACTTGATGTATGTCTTGCATGTGCTTATCTATGGTGACAATGGGATATTCACGTGATCCAGTTGATGTATGTTTTGGTGATCAAGTTGCGAGTTCCGTGACCTTGTGAACTTATGCATAGGGGTTGGTACACGTTTTCGTCTTGACTCTCCGGTAGAAACTCTGGGGCACTCTTTGAAGTTCTTTGTGTTCGTTGAATAGATGAATCTGAGATTATGTGATGCATATCGTATAATCATACCCACGGATACTTGAGGTGACATTGGAGTATCTAGGTGACATTAGGGTTTTGGTTGATTTGTGTCTTAAGGTGTTATTCTAGTACAAACTCTAGGATAGATCGAACAGAAATAATAGCTTCGTGTTATTTTACTACGGACTCTTGAATAGATCGATCAAAAAGAATAACTTTGAGGTGTTTTCGTACCCTACAATGATCTCTTCGTTTGTTCTCCGCTATTAGTGACTTTGGAGTGACTCTTTGTTGCATGTGGAGGGATTTTTATATGATCCAATTATGTTATTATTGTTGAGAGAAATTGCACTAGTGCAAGTATGAACCCTAGGCCTTGTTTCAACGCATTGCAATACCGTTTACGCTCACTTTTACCACTTGCTACCTTGCTGTTTTTATATTTTCAGATTACAAAAACCTATATCTACCATCCATATTGCACTTGTATCACCATCTCTTCGTCGAACTAGTGCACCCATACAAGTTACCATTGTATTGGGTCTGTTGGGGACACAAGAGACTCTTTGTTATTTGGTTGCAGGGTTGCTTGAGAGAGACCATCTTCATCCTACGCCTCCCACAGATTGATAAACCTTAGGTCGTCCACTTGAGGGAAATTTGCGACTGTCCTACAAACCTCTACACTTGGAGGCCCAACAACGTCTACAAGAATAAGGTTGTGTAGTAGACATGAAGCATCAATATCATGCAAGCAATACACGTCCACTAGTGGGATAAGCTCATCACCATCACCTGTGTTACCTTTGTCATTCCACTCAAGTGGTGTACATGAGGTGGTAAAGACCAACTTGTGGCCATCTCCATCATGATGGAACCATGTGGGAGTGCATCATATTCCATCATGGACATCGTCTTGTTCCAAGGAGGGAACAAGTCGTCAAGGATCGGTGCATCATCATATATGGGACCTTACACCAAATCAGAAGACACAATTGTGGTAGAGGTTAAGTAGTTAAAATTGAAAATGGACTCACATGGCCTACCAATTAGCTCACTTTCTCTATGTGGTGGCTCACTCACTCCCTTGAGGTCGATGAACTCAAACTCACATATGGTGGAGTCACTCATAGCAATCATGTGGTGGTGGTCTTCTCGCATGGAACTGGGGCATCTCATCTTATATGGGGCTAGTGGTGAACTCACTCCCACTCTCAACATGGGTGTACAAGTCTCTCAACTCATTACCATATGCCACCGTGCTTGAAGGGGAAATCCAATGCTCAACTATCTCATCACCATCGTCATGGATGAAGGCCAAAGATGGCACATCATCACTCGCCTCCATGAATGAAGGGAAAATTCCATGTTTGGTCATCCCATTCTCGCCTCCAAATATGGAAGCATCATCCTTGCTCGCCGCCTTATCGCTCGCCTCCAAATCTTGGTCTATGAGTGGATCCGTAGTCATAGTCATCGTTGTGCCGTCTTAAAAAAGTCATGGTAGACTCGGCATCGTCGATGCCACAAAGTGGGATGGAGGTGAAGTTGAACTTGGGGCATCATCTTGGAGCTCGTTGAGCTTGAACATCTTGGCGGTACTATCCTCATGCTTATCATCTTGGAGCTTGGTCGTCGCGAATCGTACATCAGGTGGAGTAGTCTTGACCTTCTTAAGCTCTTGCTCCGCCTTGAGAGAACCAATGTAGAGGTCGTCGAGAGGCACATAGTTGTTGAGAAGATAGTCTTGGAAATGTCATAGTTCATTCCCATGGTGAAGTGGCACTTCATCCAAATGGGGTCATCCACACTAGCTCGTCGCAAGGATTTCTTCATCTCCATGAAGTACTCTTAGAGGGACTTGGATCCTTGTATGGCGTTCTCCACTTGGTGAAGAAGATGTTCCATGTAGGTGGAACACACAAACTCTCGCCACATAGTTTTCTTTGTCTTGGGCCAAATCATGTCGAAGCTCTTTGAAGGTGTGTGAAGCCACCATGTCGACGCATAGTCGTGGAAGTTTCTTGTGGCACACTTAACATGATCTTTGGAGAGGACTTGAAGTAGCTTGAGGTAGGTGTCCATGTTTTTGTCCCACTCAAGGTACTCTTCGGGGTCTTGAGTTCCATAGAAAGGAATCTCATGGTCGACGTCGACATCATAGTAGCTCATGGGAGGCACAGACTTGATCTTGGGGAGCTTCTGTTGAGCATATTCTTGAGGTTCTTGTGGGCGAAGATGCCGCACATCCAAAGCTGAAGATGCCTTGAAGTTGCTTGGCGAAGACACCAAGGTATATGGTGAATTCATAGAGAGGTTGTTTTTGTTGACCTCTTGACCTTCATGCTTGCTCATGGGTGAATGCCTTGATGTTGGCTCCATTATTTCTTCATGTCGGTGATGGTGTCGATGGCAATGTGACCTTGTCGGAGATGGTAGCTCTAAAGCATGTGCCCTTGAGCATCTTCTCTAAGATGAAGAAGACCTCTTGCTGGTGTTTAAGAGGGCTTTGACCTCCTCCATTTGAGCGTCCGTCTTGGCGTCAAAGTAGTTGTTCATGGCATAGAACTCATCATTGTTGTTGACCGAAGGAGATCTGTCATCTCTATACATCATGGAACTAGTGCAAGTAGTAAGTGGCTAAAGGGGAAGAACAATATCAAGTTACCTTCTCGGCTCCATGGATGACAAGGATCAAACTTTGTCCAATGTGTACCAATAGAGCAAATATGGTGTTGACAAGTGTTCCCGACGCACACCTACAAACTGATAACAAGGCTATGTATGGAGCTCGGCGGGATTAGTGGCACAAAATATCAAGAAAATTGAAGTCCAAGATATTGTAAAAGCTGAGATCAATCCAAAGGACTCAAATTGCAAAGCAAGTGATCACAAATATAGAGGAAGTCAATAAACAAACACACGCGATGGGATAATGGGGGGCTTGTGCAACTATAGGGACGAGCAATACAAGATTGCCTAATGAAGATTAAGCTTGTGTTGCACAAACACAAGGAGAGACACTAGCTTGATTGCACATTCGGGCACGATTCACCACTTGGCACCAATCCTACATATGCAAGCAAAACATTTCCTATTACATGTATCCTCATGCACAAGTATCGCTTTTCATGCTCCACTCTTTGCATATAAGCTTTGATCTCTTTCTCTTGCTTAGAAGTTTTTTTGCTCTTTTCTTCCTTTCCACTATGCTTATTGATCCTCAACCAAATACATGAGACAAGTATCACAAGACATGCAGGGAAGCAAGCAATTAAACTATATGATATATCAACTGATGCAACACTATGAAATCATATCACTATGGTGCTCAAGTTTTCGTGAATCCTGACAATACTCATAATGCTAGTCTCAATAGGTATGAAGATTTTCACAAAGATGGTGGGGCTATCAAGGTAATGGCAAGGAAGGAAAAGTTTGTGAAGGAATGAATACCTTCATCACAATTAACCTTTCATGAAGTCGGGGGTAAGCTAGCCTTGTTTCTGGTTGAAGGTGGTCTTAAAGGATGTATTGTCGCCGTTGATGATGAACTTTAGTGGTTGTTGTAGTCGATGGATCGATACAAGTCGCCCGGTGGTCGATGATGAAGTAACCATCTCTAAGTAGCCAAAACACCTTAGGAGACTTAAATCACAACTCAAGCAACACAAATGCAAAAGGAACCAAAATGGGTTAGGTTGCGGAAGTTTTGGGTGGTGGTGCGGAAGATATGGTGGAGGGCCAAGGCAAAGATAGAAAATAAAAAAATTTGATGAAGTAAAATTATGGTGGAACTAATTTTATATTATGGGGGTGTAAATAGCTACAAAACGAGCTAAAGTACAGGAAAATCAATGTCTAGATGAATTATTTATGGCCAATATGGTGAACAGGACAATGCTAAAATTTCATGCAATGCTTCGTTAAGCCGGAAGTTCCAGGGTTAGCAGTGGAAGTTCCGGGCTCCAGAAGTTTCGGGGGTTGACGAAAGTTCTGGGGGGCGCAGAAGAAGTGCGGGGGAAATGGGGAAATTTTGGTGTCAACTCTTTGTTTAGCCCGAAAGTTTTGCGGTAAGGATGAATGTTTCAGGGTTCGGAAGTTCCGGGAGTGCACGAAAGTTTTAGGGGTCGCAGAAAATACATACAAGACGAACCCGAAACTCGATTTCTAGGGCGAAATTGAATGGGAAAATGGAAAAAACTAGGGTTAGGGAACGCCAAGGGAGGTAGATCCACTTGCGAAACACTAGATACATGGAAAGAAATCAACAAAAACACACTAGAATCATCAGAGCGCTAGAAAATTTTGGGGGAAATTTTCGAAAGTGGGCAAGGAAATTCAAACTAAGCGGTAGAAAGTGTGTGGGGGGTAGGACTCCAAATTCGTGGCAACCTATGCTCTGATCCAAGATGATGTAGATCACTTGGATCAAACGAATTCGTGTCAACGTGGCTCTTGATACCAAGATGATGTAGCGTAAAACCCTAATCATTGTAATTTGTCCCGATGTTCATGAATTGGAGGTGGATTCGAGGAAGAACATGAAGTACACGAGTGGAACCACGAAATGGGAAACACAAACCAACACACATAGATGCAAATAGAGATACCCATAGATAGATCCATGATCCAGATCATTCAAAGAGTGAGATGGAACAAGATAGTTCTTCCCCAAGTCCTCAAACAAGGAGGTCTTGATAATTCTATGATGGGAATTCTTCTCCACAAGTGTGTAATGCCCCGAGACCGATGCGCCAGATGTCTCAGTTTATTCGCCATCATTGCCATGTCATTCGCTTGCGTGTTGTATTTTCCATGTCATCATGTGCATTTCATTTGCATGTTTTCAAAACTTGCATCCGTCCGGGTCTCCCAGTTCTCTCCGTTGTCCATTCCGAGCCCATTCACACTCGCACACGCCCGTGGCACCTCCGAAATATTATTTTATAAGTGGCATAAAAATATTCTCATAATGGGTTGAAAGTTGGTGTGTGGTCTAGTTTTATTGTTGGTAGACCGCCTGCCAAATTTCATTGCATTCGGAGTCCGTTTGATGGCCCAACCATTAAACATATAGCGGCGTTATAGCCGGTCAAACGTCAGATGTTTTCGGTGTCCGGAAACTGCCGCCGGGCCTCTCTCTCTTCTATCCCACAGCCCAAGGCCTTCTACACAGCCCATCTAGCCCAGCTACCTACCCTCTCCACTCTGGACCGTCTGATGGCGATCGAACGGTCCAAAAACGGACTAAACCCCAAGCCTAGCCCCTTTTGCTATATATGAACACCTCCTCTCCATTTCTGGGCATCCCTAGACCCTCCACCTACCTCTAGCCTTCTCCCCCGGATCAGCCATCGCCACCACATCGAAATCTGCGCCACCCCAATCCACCGTCGCCACTTGTCGCCGCCTGATAGAGGCAAAGGTGTCCCGATGTTTCGATGAGATGGTGGCTATCGTTTTCTGTGGGAGTCGACCTTGACGATCCGACTACGAACGTGCGAGACGTCGCGCCTTAGCAATCGCTAAACCAACTTCCGAGGGGTTATTGACCACGCCGGAGCACGATCAACCTGACCACGAGGGCCTGTTTCCTGCGAGCAAACGAAGAACAAGCAAGAAACTGAGATTGCAATCTGGATATTGCGAATATAAGATGAAAGCTTTATTGATCAAGGTGGGGTTCTGTGACGTCTTGGTCTGGTCGTTGGACACAAACGAAGTACGCGAAGTTGTAGCTATGGCGAACTTTTAATCTAAACAAAACCCAAAGTCTAAACGACGCCCTAAGGGCTGTATATATGGAGGAAGAGAGGGGAATTTCGTGGCCCTTGAGGGTGGGGTCCGAAACCAACCCTAACTCTTGTTTCCCCACACATACGGACTCTAAAAATAGCCTATACTTAAGTATTTCGAAATTACATGGGCCTGGCCCATTAATAAGGTGACGCAGCACCTAGAATAGCCTATGGACGAATATTATGAAGTGGCATCTTGTATATTTCGTCCATGGCTTCATGCACTCCTTATGGCGGCTTCAAAGTCCTGAAATCATCACTTGTAACTCCGTTCTTGATCCCCTTGCGCATGCCATCAACTTCATGCGTGTTCTTGCTCCAATGTTCATCCTTCTCCAAGCTAGGCCCTTCATTTGAAAGCAAAACAAATGTATCCAATTTAGGCAGCATCATAATCTCATGAACATTAGAATCATTACCAAGAAACGAAAGTACCTGGTAATTTAATTGGCGTGCGCGAGCTCTAGTAATTGGTCCAGTATATGTAACAGTAGGGGCTGTGGGTGTAACAATGGTATTGATGTCCTCATCATTTTAGGAGTTCTTTCCATTTTGATTCTCCGAACGCCATCATTCTAGATTCTCAACTTTCAGCTCTCGTTCTCCATACTCTACCGGTGCTTCGTTCAAGCATTCTTTAGTCAGCTCGTGACCTCTTCGTTCTTGTGTATCTAAATTCCTATGAGTATCTTCTTTCATTTTCTAATTCCTCTCGGCGATGCGTCCTCTCTTCTTCGTTCATTTTCATTTCTTTCGGTGGTTCGTTGAAGACCTTCCCAATTTTATGCTAAATCTCTGCTCAATTCTTTTCAAGATGAATAAGTTGCATGACAAATCCGTTTGTCATCAATTAAATCTGATGAGGATAAGCATAATGTAATTCTTATTCTTATTTCATCATGGTCAACTAATTCCTTCCTTCGGAGATTGTTCATGATGAATCATCTCTCGGTTCTAAGTTGTTCATATTTTTCTTTTTCAGAGTTCCAAGTTTTCTCTGTTGTCTCGTCGTGAAGCTCCATATAAATCATCACAAGGTCTCATCTTGTTCTTTTCAACCTTCGGTTCTTAATCCTATTGTTTACTAGAGTTCTTCATGGTGGTTCATAAAGAATTTAACTCATTCTTATCAAGGATTTAATTCATTCTTCCAGCCCGTCAAGATTCTTGTTGGAGCTCAGGTGTCCCTCTTCTTGCATACCAAAGTGCAACTAATTCTTTCTTGTCTTTCAGACATGTTGTTTCTCATCTTTTCATTCTCCCAAGCAAACAACCTTTTCCGTTTTTGGCCGGTTATCACCTCATAATTTTGAGATGTTTTCCAAAAGCCCACAGCAACCTTATTCTTTTTGTTGTCAAACTTCCAACAACTCCATTCAATCCTTCCTTTCAAGGATGCTTCTCAATTCAATTATGGTGGAAGTTGTCTTTTGTTCCTCCTTTTCTTTTCGTTTGAATGATTTACCTTCTGTTCTTCCATTCCGGAGGCAGTGTGATGTTGATCTTTTCGCCCATCATCTTGTTTAATCCTTGATTATCCATTTTACCGGAGTGTCAAGTCCTCTTTTGAAGTTTTTTCTTTCCAATCTCTGCTTTCCTTTTCTACTCGGATGCTATCCGAATTCTTTCGTTCTTACTCCTTTTCTATCATGTTCTAATTGAGTGGTTTCAGAGTCTATCTTGTTCCTTGAGCTTTTGACTCTCGTCATAATCGTCGTTCCTCTTTTCTACCCGAGTGCTCGCGACCTTGTTCATCCCCTCTCTTGTGTTCTTATTTCACCTTATCATCTTTCTCTTCTGTCTCGTTACTAAGATCTCGGGACGAGATCTTCTGTTAGTGGAGGAGAGTTGTAATGCCCCGAGACCAATGCGCCAGATGTCTTCTGTTTATTCGCATCGTTACCATGTCATTCGCTTGCGTGTTGCATTTGTCATGTCATCCTGTGCATTTCATTTGCATGTTTTCCAAAACTTGCATCCGTCCAGGTCTCCTAGTTCTCTCCGTTGTCCGTTCCGAGCCCATTCACACTCGCCCGCCTCCGAAATATTATTTTATAAGTGGCATAAAAATGTTCTCGGAATGGGTTGGAAGTTGATGTGCGGTGTTGCTTTATTGTTGGTAGACCGCCTGCCAAATTTCATCGCATTCGGAGTCCGTGTGATAGCCCGACCATTAAACATATAACAGCATTTTAGCCGGTCAAACGTCAGATGTTTTCGGTATACGGAAACTTCTGTTGGGCCTCTCTCTCTCTTGTATCCCGCAGCCCAAGGCCTTCTACAGCCCATCTAGCCCAGCTACCAATCCCCTCCACTCCGGACCGTCCGATGGCGATTGAACGGTCCGAAAATGAACTAAACCCCCCAACCCTAGCCCCTTTTGCTATATATGGACACCCCTCTTCATTTTTGGGCATCCCTAGCCCCTCCACCTACCTCTAGCCTTCCCCCTTGGATCAGCCGCCACCACCTCGAAATCTGCACCACCCCACTCCATCGCCGCCACTTGTCGCTGCCAGGCCAGTCAGCGTCGCCGCAACCGCTTCCCTCCACCACTCCCGCGCCGCCATGCGTCCCTTCAGTCCTCCCACCACAACAGGCCCGCCAAGCCCGCGGGAAGCCTGCCCGAGCCCATTTGGACCCCTATGTCCGCGTCGTTGCCCGTACGTCACTGTCTCGCGCCCGAGGAGGAGCCCTTGCTCACGAGCGCCTTCCGTGCCAGCTCCCCACCGCCCCACCTTGGTCCTTGTCAGACCTCGCCCGAGTGCGCCGTCGCTAGCTGGTGGATGCCGCCCTCCCTCTCCTTCCTTCGTTGTTGGCCCTCTCCCTCACGAGCTCTTTCCCTCTATCTCGCAGCAACATCGCTGCAGGCCTCGAGCTTCGCGCCTCCCTGTCACCGACGACCCCGCATCCTCTCGGATCCGGCCTCCTCCTCGATGGATCGGGAGGATCCCGTCATTCCCTACACCACCGGAGCCTCCAGGCGCTGCTGTGGTCCTCTGTGTCGAGCATGGACACGAGCACGCCGCGCGTCCATGCCTTCGTTGACTGCTGCCCGCCCGCTTCGATCCCTTGTGGGCCCCGACCTCGCCCACCGGCCAATCCCAGCTCCTCTCGCCTGCCTGCCTAACCTCGTCCTAGACTGGGCTAAGACCATGGTGAGCCGCCGCCTAACCCTCGCCTGTGCGTTGTATAGTTAACTTGCACCCAGTTTCAGACTTGATAATTTCGGCTAAGTCGTTTTCTAAAAACATCATATGTGCATCTTGTGTGTAACATCCCAAATTTTCAATTTGGAATGTTATACATTAGGTCATCATGCATATCATATTTTATTTTGCTTTTGGTTTTGATCCTAGAAAATCCTAAGCAACTCAAGGACCCACGGAGTGAGTTGGGGATTTCGTTATTTACATATTTGAGTTTTCTCAAATTACGTAAAGAGGATCATTTGATTTTATTTATTTTATCATCAATTATTTCTATTACAAAAATATGAGAGAGGGAATAAATGACTTTCCCAAAATATAAAAATATTGAGGATTTAATAAAAAAATCAAATAAGTTTTATTTCGGAGTTTTTCGGTATTTTTATTTGAATTTAGGAAAAATGTGCGTTTTTCAAAATTGCATTTAGGGCCCAGATAAATGTTCACTTTTTCGGGCTTGATTTTAGAAGCCCGGGAAAATTTATTTCGTGATTTTTGGAGTCCGTTTAGTATTTCTTTTTATTTTTCTTCCGAGCGTAATTATTTTATAAAAAAACGGAACCGACTATGGGCCGTACTCGGCCAGGACTCCCCTGGCCGGGGCCTTTATAAGGCGCCACCCCGGGGCGAGAGAGCCCAGCCGCCCCAGCCCGAGAGCCCAGCCGGCCGAAACCCTAACCCTAGCCCAGCCCCGCCGCCGCCGGAGCCGCGCGTCGCCCGAGGTTCGCCGCCCTCGAAATCCGTGCTGTTTAAAAAAATAAAAAATTCTGTTCGTCATTTTTCTTTTTCGTTGGATTTTCCGCGGTTATTTTCTCATCGCGATTTCTGATCCGATTTTCGCTTTAGTATAACTTTTCGCTCGTTTATCGGAATCAGGCGATTCCAGCGCCTGGAGTTTCGTCTCGAAACCCTCTTTCCGAATAATCAACTTAAACAAGTTTTTGCTACTGTAAAATTTGCCTTAGATCCAGATTACTAGAACGAAGTTGTTTTCTTTCGCCGTTTGATTTCTTTTGCTTTGTTCGATTTGATTCTTTTTGCAAACCAGGGTTCTTAAGTTGAACTTTCTGGTTAGATCTTCTATTTGAGTTTTACCTGTGCATTAGATGAGTACTTATTGTATGCTTGTTTGTTTGTTTGCGATAGAATACCCGGAGTGCGCCGCCTGTTACTTTGAATCTCTAGGTTTCGCGGATCATCAGCAAGGCAAGTAACACTTTGATCATGCCTTTTTCTACAACCCAGTTTTATTGCATTAGATCAATCCTCACACATTGCATGATTAGGATCTAATTAAATTGTGGGATGGGAAGTAGATGAGGTAGTACCTATTACCTGTTTATTATCAAACCTTTGGGAGTTACTTCTGCGTTTGCTTTATGCCATGCTATGCTAGTAGACGTGGATTGGGTGAGTGATATCCATGACAGATGTGAGATTGTTAATTAAGGGTTTATCTAAGGTGGCAACCTAAACACACATCTGGGTGGATTGAGGCACCTGGTTATTCCAGGACTTGCCTGTTTTTCTTTTGGACCGCCACCCAGGCTCAAAGGGATCATGAGATTATTCATACTAGAAACTTCCGTGTGCAGCCACAAGCCATTATGGGCTCTGGCATAGTTGATTAAGTTGGGCGAACTCTTACAGTGGTAGACTAGCAGATGTAGGGGATGTAGGTGGTACGGTCTACCCGATCGTAAGGTGCTAGCGCTTCTGAAAGACTATGTCTCGGTCATCCGTTTCTCAAACACCATGTAGTGCGAGAAATCCAACGGAGGCGATCGAGTCTTGTGGGGAAAAGTGCGCAAACCTCTGCAGAGTGTAACAAACTAATCATGGTTAGCCGTATCCCCGGTTATGGACATCTTGAGTATCTAGTACCTGGATTATCATGTGAATCTCAACATGTTACTCTAAAATTAATTTTGTTGGGTTTAATGATGTTACTTAATTGGGATTGAGAATGTTGTCAACCATTCTCGATGTTTAACAACCACCATGATAGTAATTAAATTTTATTCCTTTGAAGTAGGGAAAAATTGGCTTTACGCAAAAACTGTAACCATAGAGCTTTCCACCAGCCAAATATGCATATAGTATAGCTGTTGCATTCCATTACTCTCTATGTGTTATCTTGCCAGCATATTCCATGTGCTGACCCGTTTTCGGGCTGCAACGTTAATGTTGCAGACTTTTCAGACGACGATTAAGGAGTTTTTAGGTCGTGGTTCTATACTCAGTGATGCCGTTGGAGTTGATGGACTCACTTATCTTCCAAGCCTTCCGCTGTTATCATTATTAGATGGCCTTAAGCCATATTTATTGTAATAAGTTCTCTTTTGAGACACTCGATGTAATAAGTGTGTGATTGCTACTCTACTATAAATCCTCCGAGTACTGTGTGGTGTCAGCATTACTGATCCAGGGATGACGCCGGAGCACAGAGATCAAACTGTTTGAGGTCTGGTCGCTACAGAGATGATATCAGAGCACACGCTGACTGCAGGACACGACCACTAAGCTAAAGACCTAGATCACTACTCACTCTCTTCTCTTCTGACCTCTCATCTTTTCTACTCTTTAGGATGGCGGATGCAAGGAACAAGTTCACCCAACCAGATGAAGATACACCCTTTGGACGCCACTTGAAGGAAATCACTAGATACCTGAACATAGGAATACCAAGCTTCACGGGAACCTACAACGCCACTTTACCTGAAGAAGAGCGCTGGATGATTCAAGTTCAAGTTCCAGGAAGGACGTTCATGCCAGTCACTGAGCCCATAGAGTTTTCTTTTGATGCACCAACTTGGAGTCTAGGAAAGAGTATGGAAGCTCACATCGCCATGGGACGCATTGGAGAAGTCTACCGCAAGGATCTCAAGGATACTATCTACCAGATTTGTGGGCGCCGAGATGAACACTGGGAGGTGATCAGCACCAGGAAAGATAGATCAATTGCAGCTTTTATCCAGGAGTTAAACCAGCACATTCGACGACAGGAGAATCAGATGTGCGCCGACATGATAGATCTGAAGAAGGCTAAGACTAGAATCAAGGAATTGGAGGAAGAACTCAAGGCTACACGCGAAGATTATGAAGAAGAAATTGAAGTATTGGTGGAGAAGAATGACAATCTGATCAAGAAGATTGGAATATTTATGGGAGGCCCGACACCAGTAGATGAAGACAAAGAACCCAAGGAGATTAGCCCGAAAGACTACATCATCATTGACGGCACCGGCTCGGAATAAGATAGTAGCAATGATGACTACGTTGATGAAGCAGGAGCAGATACCATGGAGTCTACAACCGTAGAATATTTCTAGTAGACCACCTCATCAGTAGTAGTAGTCCACCATGTAAATTTAGTAGTCCGAGCACTTTGCGATAGCTAGATCGATTGTATGCCTTTGTTTGTTTGATTGAAGTGAATTGATTGCTTTTGCCTCATGTGCATATGGGTAGTGTTTTCTCTTTAGACCCCCTCTATTCTTATATCTCATCTTTTCTAAACCCTCAGATGCCTCCGAGACGTGACCCCGGATTTGCCTTTCCGCCGGAGCTCACCCAGTTGATCCAGCAGCAAAACACCTTGATGCAGTTGCTAGTTCAGAATTAGAATTAGGGGAACAACAACAATAACCCACCACCACCACCACCTGTTGACCACTTAGCCCGTTTTCTTAGGTTGAATCCGCCGGTGTTTTCCAGTAGCACCGAGCCGATAGTAGCAGATGATTGGCTCCGCAAGACAGCTAGGGAGTTGACCACAGCAGGATGCACAGATGCGGAGAAGGTGAAGTTTGCCGCACATCAGTTAGAAGGACCCGCAGCATCCTGGTGGGAGAATTTCACAGCCACCTTCCCAGTCGACACTGTCACATCGGACCAGTTTCAGCAGGCTTTTCGTACTGCCCATGTTTCAGCAGGAGCAATGGCCATGAAGAAGCGTGAGTTTCGTAACTTGCGCCAAGGAGGACGGACAGTTGGCCAGTATGTGGAGGAGTTTAGTAAGCTAGCACGTTATGCCCCAGATGACGTTGCTACGGATGCAGCTAAGCAGGAGAAATTCCTGGAAGGACTGAATGATGAGTTGAGTATGAAGTTGATGGTAGCCACCTTCAACCACTACCAGGAGTTGGTAGATCGTGCTCTTATGATTGAAGGGAAGCAGCAGCAAATTGAGAACCGCAAGAGGAAGTATGGACAAGGAAAGTATAATTCAGGAGCTCAGCAGAAGCCACGTTTTACCCCTAGACCGGGAGGACATTTTCAGCATACCCATGGAGTAGGTAGCTCGCACAATCACAATGGCACCAAGAATGGTAATGGGAATGGAGGTAACATCGATTGCGCCAGTAAGACAATTTTGCTCACAACACCAGAAGGGAGAAGGATCAAGTATGTATCCCGGCATGTGCCAAATAGGACACAAGTAAATTCCTTATCAGGAGTTGTGCAGGAGGAAGTACCAGTGGTAATGGATTTCCCTGATGTATTTCCAGAAGAGTTGCCAGGCATGCCACCGGATAGAGATATCGAGTTTTTGATTGAGTTATTACCAGGCACTGGGCCAATATCGAAGAGACCATATAGGATGCCAGCAAAAGATTTGGTGGAAATTAAGAAGCAGATTAAGGAGTTACTGGATAAGGGATATATTCGCCCAAGTTCTTCGCCTTGGGGATCACCAGTACTTCTAGTAGAGAAGAAGGATGGATCGTTAAGGATGGTTGTTGACTATCGAGGATTGAATGAAGTAACAATCAAGAACAAGTACCCGCTACCAATGATCAATGATCTGTTTGATCGATTGCAAGGAGCTAAAGTGTTTTCCAAGATCGATTTGCGATCAGGGTACCATCAGTTGAAGATTCGAGAGCAGGACATACCTAAGACAGCTTTTACCACCAGGTATGGGCTGTATGAGTATACCGTTATGTCATTTGGTCTGACTAACGCGCCTGCCTATTTTATGAACATGATGAACAAAGTGTTTATGGAGTTTTTGGATAAGTTCGTCGTAGTGTTCATTGATGATATCCTAGTTTATTCGAAGAATGAAGAGGAGCATAAGGAGCATTTGCGTTTGGTACTTGGAAAGCTCAGAGAACACCAATTATATGCGAAGTTCAGCAAATGTGAGTTTTGGTTGAAGGAAGTAGGATTCCTCGGACACGTTATATCTGGAGAAGGTATAGCAGTAGATCCCGTTAAAGTTGAAACCGTGACCAAGTGGGAAGCCCCAACAACAGTTAGAGAGATCCGGAGTTTTCTTGGACTCGCAGGATACTACCGTAGGTTTATTGAGAATTTCTCAAAGATCGCGAAGCCTATGACTGAGTTGCTGAAGAAGGATACTAAGTTCAAATGGACTGAGGAGTGTGAGGCAAGTTTCCAGGAGTTGAAGAAACGTTTGGTTACCTCACCAGTGTTGATTTTGCCAGATCATACCAAGGATTATGAGGTGTATTGCGACGCTTCACGTCGAGGACTTGGAGCAGTGCTTATGCAGGAAGGGAGAGTTGTTTCATATGCCTCAAGACAACTGAAGCCCCATGAGTTGAATTATGGCACGCATGATTTAGAGTTAGCAGCCGTAGTGCATGCATTGAAGACATGGAGACATTTCCTCATTGGAAATCATTGTGAGGTGTACACGGATCACAAGAGTTTGAAGTACATTTTCACGTAGAAGGAGTTGAACCTCAGACAAAGGAGATGGTTGGAGCTCATCAAGGATTATGATATGAGATTGCATTATCATCCCGGGAAGGCTAATGTAGTAGCTGGTGCATTAAGCCGCAAGGGCCATGTGATGAGGACATGACTACCTTGGATACGACCAAAAATATTGCATACATGCATATTTGTCAGGTGATTTCTAATGCAAACTATTCAATAATCTATTTATGTTATCCAGAACAAAAATACTTCACACACTTTTGTGTTTTGTCTAATTGCAGGTGTATGGGACATTTGTACTTTCCACATATGAAGACAAGGGAAAAGGAGAAGTTTAGGTTGTGTTCAAAAAGTCCTCTCACGTCACTTTTGGGCCAAGAGAAGATAGAGTCCAAGTCTCTCACGTTCTGGATTCAGATTCGGACTGCACAGACATACCTGACTCAAAACGCCAACAACTTTTTCATACGGACTCCGAATTGGGTGATTCTTTTTTTGTTGGAAACTAGATTTCGTGCTATTTCCAACCCAATTGGATTCACCTTCAAATTCGTCCGGAGCGTTGAGTTACAGACGAAACAATCTGACGTTGCAGCAGAATCCGAGTCAAACTACAAGCCCAAAGGTGTTGCATCACCTCCACTTGGGCCCATGAGCCTTGTACGACCTAGGGTTAGTTTTAGGCTGCCTTGGGACGTCCTCCCACCTCCTTGGCCGCCACCCCTTGCTCCAATATAAGTAGATCCATCTAGTAGCTTTTTCCTTGGGATTTGTTTAGTTAAAAGTTAGCCATTGCAACTTCGTGTACTTCGTTTGTGTCGAACGACCAGACCAAGACCGCTTACGGATCCCCACCATTATCAATACTTCATATATATTTGCGATATTCAGATTGCTTTATCATATTCTTGCTCGTTCTTCGATTGCTTGCAGGAATAGACCTTCGTGGTCAGGCTGACCGTGCTTCCAGCATCGTCAGTAACCTCAGGAGATTGGTTTAGCGGTTGCTAAGGCGCAACGTCGTGCACGTTTGTAGTCGGATCGTCAAAGTCGTCTCCACCAAATCGATAGTTATCATCTCATCGAAAGATCGGGACCCTCGCCTCTATCAAGTGGTATCAGTTTTCAGATTGCTCAGTGAGAATTTCCAGTTTTCCTAGATTAGATTTATTTTCTTACCTATTGTCCAAGAAAAAGCCACAAAAAAAGAGTTAGATCTATTCATCCTTGGTCCAAGCCAGTCTGAGCCTTTGCAATTTTCTTTTCATTGCTTGCATAGTTGAATTATCGGTTGCATCGTCGCGTCGAGTTGCTGGTCTTAGTGTCTAGTTTGTTTAGAGTTTCGAGTTCTGTTCACATTAGTCACGCCACCGCTGCATCATTATCTCTTCCGCTGTCCACCACCCATACATCAATTTCCACCACGTGCTACCCACCATTCATTGTCATAATAATAGTTGAGATCGTTCACATCTTCGCTTGATCCAATCTGCATCTTATCTAGTTTGTTCTGAAAAGAGGGAGAAAAAAAGAGAGAAAAAAACGAGAGAAAAAAAAGAGAAAAAAAGTCAGAGAAAAAAAGGAGAGAAAGAAAAAAAAAGTGTGAGGAAAAAAAAGAGAGAAGAAAAAAAAATTCGGATCCTTTTAGACTCAATCTCGTAGTTGAATTCGGATTGGAATCTGTTTTGTGCACTGTTCAGTAAAACAGGCATAACTTCCTCATACGAAGTCCGTTTTGCCTCCGCAAGTACTCAAACAAAAGCTAACGACGAGCTGCATCTAAATAGTTAAAGAAGCTAGTTTAATATTTGGCACCACAAAATCGGCTTCTAAATAGGTATTTTTGTCCTCCGAAGTTCATGAATACAGCTTATTTCAGTTTTTCAGGCCAGTTTTCGAATTTTTTGACTCCTCATATCAACTCGGAATTGAGCGATTCCTTTGGTGTTTGAAAGCTTGAGTCAATCCCATTCTTGAAAAAAAAATTCAAAAAAATCGGCACAAACTTTTTCATAGGAAAGTTGGAGACAAAGTTGTTGATATATCCTGCTTGGCTGTTGTTTCACATCATTATCTTTACTGCCGTTGTGATCTTCACTTATATCTTAATGTCCAGAGCTACTTAGTACCCTTCATTGATGCTAGTTGTGCTATGACGTGACCTCATTAGTGTTCTAGGCTCGCGTCTCTAGTTCGGTCTAGCCTAGGACCAGCACAGTACCGTCGTTGAGCGTTTATTCAACATTGCATCTCTGGATTGATTATTGCTAATCTTTTGCTACCATATATAGCCAACCCAGCTCCACATATTTCTACATCGTGTATACGCATGTTCCCCTGGCAATCGCTTTACACAATCTTCGGAGTTATTTGACACCGCTAGTTGCCTCTCACCACCTGCTGCATGGTAAGAACTTGTAAGATATTGATATTTTCTTTACTATGAGCACTTTACAACCACATCCTAGTAGTTCATAGGAACATTATTCTCGAATTTTGGTTCTTGTTTCTACTAATCATGACAGGTTCCAGAGATAGAAGTTCTTGGACGACGGACACATCTTCACCATCACGAGAGTTGGGACAACACACACAAGAATATGGTCAGGTTATCTCTTTACCATCATTTGAGGGTAGATTTAATCCTGCTATTTATCTAGCTTGGGAGCTTGAAGTAGAACAAGTTTTTAGTCACCATGATTTTTCTGAACTTGAGAGAGTACGAGCTACCATTAGAGCATTTACTGGTTTTGCTTCTGTTTGGTGGAGTGTACATTGTAAGAAAAACATTGATAACCAACCCACAACTTGGAAAGTTTTGAAAGCTGTAATGAGACAACAATTTTTTCCTCCTTACTATCGTCGTGAATTGCGTCGCAAATTGGAGCAATTAAAACAAGGCAGTAACATTGTTCATGCTTACTACCAAGAGTTCAAATCTTATATGCATCATTGTGACATAGAAGAATCTGAGGATGATACAATGAATAGATTTTTTGATGGTTTGAACCATGATATTCAGGCAAGATTTCAGTATATTTCTCGTTGCATTACTGGTATGTATGTCCGTGCTTGTACCTTTGAGAGAAAGATACAGGAGGATGCATTGGGTGACTACAACAACTACTATTCCAGTTCATGCTCACCATCGCCGGTTGGTTACTCCACTATTAGAGCAGCCCCACCTCGGATTGTGAGCGCAATATCATCTCAAGAGTATGGTACATTGTCAACGTCCGTACCTACATCAGCTACATCTCTGCGAGGTAACAGTAAAGGTATTGATGATATCACTTCACATGAGAATGAAGCATGCCTAGTTAACTTGAATGCATCATGTGTTGAGTTACCTGTTGATTTGAGCACACCACCTATTTTAGAGACTCTTGTTACTGTCATGAATGCGTCATGTGATCAAACAACTGAAATATCAACAATTTTGAGTGCACCCATTGAATTAACTGTTGATGCAAAAGAACCAATGTTTAATCATTTTGATATGAACTCTAATCTTGATGATGATTCTGTGACCAATGACTTATTGCATGTTTGCTTATTTAAGCATGTTGTAGCATGTAAATTTGATGCAAGTAAGGTTTATTCATCGAAGTTAGGATGGTTTAATGATGAACATTGCCAATCTTTTGAAGAGAATAAGAGCTTCACTTATATGTGCAAACTGAGTTCCAATATTTTCATGCCTTCTACTTCCTGTGATAATTTTTTGGCTTTAGATTTTATGAACAATGAAAGTTACTCATGTATACATGTGACATATGTGCAAAAATCAAGGGAAGTTAAAATGGATGACATATACATATACAACATGTACACCTTGTCTCTTTTGTTAGCCACATTTCAGATTAAGCAATGCCGAGGACGGCTTTATTTTCAAAAAGGGGAGGATGATGAGGACATGACTACCTTGGATACGACCAAAAATATTGCATACATGCATATTTGTCAGGTGATTTCTAATGCAAACTATTCAATAATCTATTTATGTTATCCAGAACAAAAATACTTCACACACTTTTGTGTTTTGTCTAATTGCAGGTGTATGGGACATTTGTACAATCCACATATGAAGACAAGGGAAAAGGAGAAGTTTAGGTTGTGTTCAAAAAGTCCTCTCACGTCACTTTTGGGCCAAGAGAAGATAGAGTCCAAGTCTCTCACGTTCTGGATTCAGATTCGGACTGCACAGACATACCTGACTCAAAACGCCAACAACTTTTTCATACGGACTCCGAATTGGGTGATTCTTTTTTTGTTGGAAACTAGATTTCGTGCTCTTTCCAACCCAATTGGATTCACCTTCAAATTCATCCGGAGCGTTGAGTTACGGACGAAACAATCTGACGTTGCAGCAGAATCCGAGTCAAACTACAAGCCCAAAGGTGTTGCATCACCTCCACTTGGGCCCATGAGCCTTGTACGACCTAGGGTTAGTTTTAGGCTGCCTTGGGACGTCCTCCCACCTCCTTGGCCGCCACCCCTTGCTCCTATATAAGTAGATCCATCTAGTAGCTTTTTCCTTGGGGATTTGTTTAGTTAAAAGTTAGCCATTGCAACTTCGTGTACTTCGTTTGTGTCCAACGACCAGACCAAGACCGCTTCCGCATCCCCACCATTATCAATACTTCATATATATTTACAATATTCAGATTGCTTTATCATATTCTTGCTCGTTCTTCGATTGCTTGCAGGAATAGACCTTCGGGGTCAGGCTGATCGTGCTTCCAGCATCGTTAGTAACCTCAGGAGATTGGTTTAGCGATTGCTAAGGCGCAACGTCGTGCACGTTTGTAGTCGGATCGTCAAAGTCGTCTCCACAAAATCGATAGTTATCATCTCATCGAAAGATCGGGACCCTCGCCTCTATCACCATGTCAATACGTTAATGACGGGAGAAATACCAAGGAGTTAGCAGAAAATCTTCGTGAACTATGTTTGGAAATAGTTCCGAGAGGCTATGTAGCAGCACTTGGAAATTCAGTCAACTTTGATGGATAGAATCAGAGAAGCTCAGAAAACTGACAAAGAGATTGCCGCTATAAAGGAGAAACTGAGCAAAGGAAAAGCTAAAGGATTTCGTGAGGATGAGCACGACACCCTATGGTTTGAAGACTGAATGAGGACATCAATACCATTGTTACATCCACAGCCCCTACTGTTACATATACTGGACCAATTACTAGAGCTCGCGCACGCCAATTAAATTACCAGGTACTTTCGTTTCTTGGTAATGATTCTAATGTTCATGAGATTATGATGCTGCCTAAATTGGATACATTTGTTTTGCTTACAAATGAAGGGCCTAGCTTGGAGAAGGATGAACATTGGAGCAAGAACACGCATGGAGTTGATGGCATGCGCAAGGGGATCAAGAACGGAGTTACAAGTGATGATTTCAGGACTTTGAAGCCGCCATAAGGAGTGCATGAAGCCTTGGACGAAATATACAAGATGCCACTTCATAATATTCGTCCATAGGCTATTCTAGGTGCTGCGTCACCTTATTAATGGGCCAGGCCCATGTAATTTCGAAATACTTAAGTATAGGCTATTTTTAGAGTCCGTATGTGTGGGGAAACAAGAGTTAGGGTTGGTTTCGGACCCCACCCTCAAGGGCCACGAAATTCCCCCTCTTCCTCCATATATACAGCCCTTAGGGCGTCGTTTAGACTTTGGGTTTTGTTTAGATTAAAAGTTCGCCATAGCTGCAACTTCGCGTACTTCGTTTGTGTCCAACGACCAGACCAAGACGTCACAGAACCCCACCTTGATCAATAAAGCTTTCATCTTATATTCGCAATATCCCGATTGCAATCTCAGTTTCTTGCTTGTTCTTCGTTTGCTCGCAGGAAACAGACCCTCGTGGTCAGGTTGATCGTGCTCCGGCGTGGTAATAACCCTCGGAAGTTGGTTTAGCGATTGCTAAGGCGCGACGTCTCGCACGTTCGTAGTCGGATCGTCAAGGTCGACTCCCACAGAAAACGATAGCCACCATCTCATCGAAACATCGGGACACCTTGCCTCTATCAAGTGGTATCAGATTTCCAGGTTGCTCGGTGAGATTTTACAGTTTTTCGTAGATTAGATCGAGTCTGTTCTTCATACCTACAGTCCACGAAAAAGCCACACAAAAAAAATTAGGGTTAGTTCATCATATCCGAACCAATCTGAGCCTTTGCATAATCTTTTTAGGGTTTTTGCTTTGTTGAATTTGCGGTTGCATCGTCGTGTCAAGTTGCTGGTCTTAGAGTCTAGTCTTTTAGAGTTTCGAGTTCTGGTCATAAGTTGTCACGCCGCCGCCGCACCATCATCATCGCCTTGCCATCTACCACCATTGCTTATCCGCCACCGCTCTGAATCTGTATCCATATACCACCACCAATCTCGTATCCATATACCACCACCGCTACCATATACCACCACCGCTGCCATATACCACAACCATATATCCACCACCAATCCGAGTTCTTCTCATATTAGGTTTGTTCTTGAGATCAATCTAAATTCCGATTCGTGTTTCCTTGCCTGCGTAGGTCTCGAAAAAAAAAGTCTGGAGACCCCCGGGCAGTTTTTAGGCCAAAATTTTCACGGGCAAATTTTTTTCCCTATCCTATTTTTAGGCTTTTCTGAGTCTTTTGAGCCACGTGCCATCATAGTGATTTTTTGTCGCACTTTTTCGTCGTCGCTGCCCTGATTTCCGAAAAAAAAGTGAAAAAAAATTTCGTGCCCATCCTATCAGTTTGACGAGGGAAGAGTTTTGAGACACTCGCCATTATAGTGATTTTCGCAAAAAAAAGAGGAGCGCAAAAAAAGAGCGAAAAAAAAGAGTTCCAGAGTGTGCTTTTCCCTTATTTACGTGCAGCGCCGTGATTTTGTTAGTGTTCTAGGCTCGCGTCTCTAGCACGGTCTAGCCTAGGACCAGCACAGTACCGTCGTTGAGCGTTTATTCAACTTTGCATCTCTGAATTGATTATTGCTGACCCTTTTTGCTACCATACTATAAGCCTTCCCAGCTCCACATACATCTACGTCGTGCGTTTGACTCTCCCTGGCCATCGCTCTATCCAAGCTTTTGAGAGTTTTTGACTACAACGGTTGCCGATCACCGCCTGCTGCTGGGTAAGAACTGGTAAGAATTTGAGATTTGCTTGACGGATTTGTGACACCCGCCACCACCACCACTTGTTAGTAGTCTGTAGGATCATATTCTTGTGTGTTTCTATTGCTGCTAACCATGCTAGGATCACAAGCCGGACGAGACTGACTGGGAGAACTTGACGAACAAGGAGCTTCATGATACGTTTCAGCAAATGATGAATGGACAGGTGCAAGATGTGATAAACAGATTTGAAGAGGCCATGGAGAAGATAGATGGCATGGAGAAGACGTTTGAAACAAAGCTCGATAACAAGTTTGCTGAATTGCTTTCGCGTTTTCCACCACCACCACCGCTGCTCCTGCCGCACCTCTGCAACAACAGCAACAACACCGACTACCTCCACGTCGGGAAACAGCCTCCGCGAGCGAGCGTGTCCCTCTTCAGTCGGGCCAAACTGCTGGTGCTGCTGTTGATACTTCTGTGGCTCCTACTGCTGATGTGGAGGAGGATGCCTTATGTGGGAGATTATGAGGATGAGGTTGATCAAAATCAGAACTAACGTGCCCAACCAGCAACAACCACCAGTCGTCCACATGCAAATAATGGCAATGGTAGGGCTCACCCTCAGGTACGAGATCATGACCATCTCCCTAAACTAAAATTGAATATTCCACCATTTGAGGGTAGATATGTTCCTGATATATATCTTACTTGGGAGTTAGAAACTGAACAACGATTTACATGTTTACAATATCCCGAGGAGAGACGTGTTCCTGCTGCGTTTGTGCTTTCACTAGTTTTGCATGTGTTTGGTGGTCTGAGCATTGTAGATTATATCCTATTCCGGCTACTTGGGCTGCTTTGAAAACTGCTATGCGTACTCGTTGGGTTCCACCATATTATCAACGTGAATTACTTCAAAAATTGCAGCGCTTAAGACAGGGAAAAAATTCTGTAGAAGAATATTATCAGGAATTACAAACTGGCATGATTAGATGTGGTATTGTTGAGGAGAATGAAGCTATGCTTGCACGTTTTATGGGTGGATTAAATAGAGAGATTCAGACGATTCTAGAGTATAAGGAGTATACTAATATCACTCGTTTATTCCATCTTGCTTGTAAAGCTGAACGTGAAGTGCAGGATCGACAGGCATTGGCGCGGACTAACTTTTCTGCAGGTCGACCTTCATCATGGACACCACGTGCATCATCTACTTCCACACGTTCTGCTACACCGGCGCCTCCGTCGGCTGCCACCTCCAACCGTGATACAATAAAGCAGGCACAATCACCACTATCTGCCAAGAGCACACCTTCTGGGCCTGCAAAGAGCTCTTCTTCATCCATGGCATCAACAGGGCAAACACATGATATTATTTGTCGACGTTGCAAGGGTGGAGGTCATTATGCGAGAGAATGCCCATCTAAGCGTGTGATGATTGTTACTGAGGATGGTGGGTATGAGTCCGCTAGTGACTATGATGAGGAGACTTTGGCTCTTATTACACGTGACGAACACGGTGGAGACGATTCTGATCATGAGACGCAATACATGGCTCCTGAAGATGCTGACAGGTATGAATGTTTAGTTGCTCAACGTGTTTTGAGTGTGCAGGTTACACAAGCTGAGCAAAATCAGAGGCATAATTTGTTCCATACAAAGGGAGTTGTGAAGGAACGTTCTGTTCGCGTGATCATAGATGGAGGGAGCTGCAATAACTTGGCTAGCATGGAGATGGTGGAGAAGCTATCTCTCACCACAAGACCACATCCACATCCTTACTACATCCAATGGTTCAACAACAGCGGCAAGATTAAGGTAACACGTACTGTTCGTGTGCATTTTAGTATCTCTACATATGCTGATTATGTTGATTGTGATGTGGTACCTATGCAAGCATGTTCCTTATTACTTGGTAGACCATGGCAATTTGATAAAAATTCTGTACACCATGGTAGAAACAATCAGTATACTCTTGTTCATAACGATAAAAATATTACTTTGCTTCCTATGACTCCTGATTCCATTTTGAAAGATGATATTAATAGAGCTAATAAAGCAAAACAGGAGACAAATAAGAGTGAAAATCAGATTGTGGCAAAAGAATTTGAGCACCAAATGAAGCCTAATAATAAACCATCTACTGTTGTTTCTGAAATTAAATTGAAAAGTGCATGTTTACTTGCCACCAAATCTGATATTGATGAGCTAGATTTTAGCAAATCTGTTTGCTATGCTTTTGTGTGCAAAGAGGCATTATTTTCATTCGAGGACGTGCCTTCCTCTTTGCCCCCTGCTGTCACTAACATTTTGCAGGAGTTCGCTGACGTCTTTCCACAAGACGTGCCACCGGGATTACCACCTATTCGAGGGATTGAGCATCAAATTGACTTAATTCCCGGTGCTTCGCTACCCAACCGTGCACCATACCGTACCAATCCAGAGGAGACGAAGGAGATTATGCGTCAAGTACAAGAACTGCTCGACAAAGGTTATATACGCGAATCCCTTAGTCCTTGTGCTGTTCCTATCATTTTAGTGCCGAAAAAGGATGGTACGTCGCGTATGTGCGTTGATTGTAGAGGCATTAATAATATTACTATTCGTTTATCGTCATCCTATTCCTAGGCTAGATGATATGCTTGATGAATTGAGTGGCTCTACAATATTCTCCAAAGTTGATTTGCGTAGTGGATACCATCAAATTCGTATGAAATTGGGTGATGAATGGAAAACAGCATTTAAAACTAAGTTTGGATTATATGAGTGGTTAGTCATGCCTTTTGGGTTAACTAATGCACCTAGTACTTTCATGAGGTTAATGAACGAAGTTTTACGTGCTTTCATTGGACGATTTGTGGTAGTTTACTTTGATGACATATTGATTTATAGCAAATCTTTGGAGGAACATTTGGAACATTTACGTGCTGTTTTTATTGCTCTACGTGATGCACGTTTGTTTGGAAACCTTGGAAAGTGCACCTTTTGCACCGACCGAGTATCTTTTCTTGGCTATGTTGTTACTCCACAGGGAATTGAAGTTGATAAAGCCAAGATTGAAGCTATTGAGAGTTGGCCGCAGCCCAAAACGGTCACACAAGTGAGGAGTTTCCTTGGCCTCGCTGGTTTCTATAGACGTTTTGTGAGAGATTTCAGCACCATTGCTGCACCTCTCAACGAGCTTACAAAGAAGGATGTGCCTTTTGTTTGGGGTACCGCACAAGAAGAAGCCTTCACGGTATTGAAAGATAAGTTGACACATGCTCCTTTACTCCAACTTCCTAATTTCAATAAGACTTTTGAGCTTGAATGTGATGCTAGTGGAATTGGATTAGGAGGTGTGTTATTACAAGATGGAAAACCTGTTGCATACTTTTCTGAAAAATTGAGTGGGCCTAGTCTGAACTATTCTACTTATGATAAAGAATTATATGCTCTTGTTCGGACCTTAGAAACATGGCAACATTATTTATGGCCCAAGGAATTTGTTATACATTCTGATCATGAATCTTTGAAACACATTAAAAGTCAAGCAAAACTGAACCGTAGACATGCTAAATGGGTTGAATTCATTGAGACTTTCCCTTATGTCATTAAACACAAGAAGGGTAAAGAAAATGTTATTGCTGATGCCTTGTCTCGTCGTTATACTATGCTTTGACAACTTGACTTCAAAATATTTGGTTTGGAGACCATCAAAGATCAATATGTTCATGATGCTGAATTTAAAGATGTATTGCAGGATTGTAAGGAAGGGAGAACTTGGAACAAGTTCGTTCTTAACGATGGATTTGTGTTTCGTGCTAACAAGCTAGGCATTCCAGCTAGCTCCGTTCGTCTTTTGTTGTTGCAGGAGGCACATGGAGGAGGGTTAATGGGACACTTTGGCGTCAAGAAGACGGAGGATATACTTGCTACACATTTCTTTTGGCCAAAGATGAGACAGGATGTTGACCGTTTTGTTGCTCGCTGCACTACATGTCAAAGAGCTAAGTCACGACTCAATCCTCATGGTTTATATATGCCTTTGCCTGTACCTAGTGTTCCTTGGGAGGATATGTCTATGGACTTTGTTTTAGGTTTACCTCGAACAAAGAAGGGGAGGGATAGCATATTTGTTGTCGTAGATAGGTTCTCGAAAATGGCACACTTTATACCATGTCATAAAAGCGATGATGCTGTTAATGTTGCTGATTTGTTCTTTCGTGAAATTATTCGCTTACATGGTGTGCCAAATACTATTATTTCAGATCGTGATACTAAATTTCTTAGCCACTTTTGGAGATGTTTATGGGCTAAGTTGGGGACTAAGCTGCTTTTTAGTACTACTTGTCACCCCCAAACTGATGGACAAACTGAAGTAGTCAATAGAACTTTGTCTACTATGCTTAGGGCTGTTTTGAAGAATAACAAGAAAATGTGGGAAGAATGCTTGCCTCATATTGAATTTGCTTATAATCGTTCATTGCATTCTACTACTAAGATGTGCCCTTTTGAAATTGTGTACGGTTTCCTACCTCGTGCACCTATTGATTCGTTGCCTCTTCCATCTTCAGAGAAGGTTAATTTTGATGCTAAAGAACGTTCTGAATTGATTTTAAAAATGCATGAGTTAACTAAGGAAAACATTGAGCGTATGAATGCTAAATATAAACTTGCTGGAGATAAGGGTAAAAAACATGTTGTGTTTGCGCCTAGAGATCTTGTTTTGTTACATTTGCGTAAAGATAGATTTCCTAATCTGCACAAATCAAAGCTAATGCCACGTGTTGATGGTCCTTTTAAGGTGTTAGAGAAAATAAATGATAATGCATATAAACTTGAGCTACCTGTAGATTTTGGGGTTAGTCCCACTTTTAACATTGCAGATTTGAAGCCTTATTTGGGTGAGGAAGATGCGCTTCCGTCGAGGACAACTTCGTTTCAAGAAGGGGAGGATGATGAGGACATCAATACCATTGTTACACCCACAGCCCCTACTGTTACATATACTGGACCAATTACTAGAGCTCGCGCACGCCAATTAAATTACCAGGTACTTTCGTTTCTTGGTAAAGATTATAATGTTCATGAGATTATGATGCTTCCTAAATTGGATACATTTGTTTTGCTTACAAATGAAGGGCCTAGCTTGGAGAAGGATGAACATTGGAGCAAGAACACGCATGGAGTTGATGGCATGTGCAAGGGGATCAAGAACAGAGTTACAAGTGATGATTTCAGGACTTTGAAGCCGCCATAAGGAGTGCATGAAGCCTTGGACGAAATATACAAGATGCCACGTCATAATATTCGTCCATAGGCTATTCTAGGTGCTGCGTCACCTTATTAATGGGCCAGGCCCATGTAATTTTCAAATACTTAAGTATAGGCTATTTTTAGAGTCCGTATGTGTGGGGAAACAAGAGTTAGGGTTGGTTTCGGACCCCACCCTCAAGGGCCACGAAATTCCCCCCTCTTCCTCCATATATACTGTCCTTAGGGCATCGTTTTGACTTTGGGTTTTGTTTAGATTAAAAGTTCGCCATAGCTGCAACTTCGCGTACTTCGTTTGTGTCCAACGACCAGACCAAGACGTCACAGAACCCCACCTTGATCAATAAAGCTTTCATCTTATATTCGCAATATCCCGATTGCAATCTCAGTTTCTTGCTTGTTCTTCGTTTGTTCGCAGGAAACAGACCCTCGTGGTCAGGTTGATCGTGCTCCGGCGTGGTCAATAACCCTCGGAAGTTGGTTTAGCGATTGCTAAGGCACGACGTCTCGCACGTTCGTAGTCGGATCGTCAAGGTCGACTCCCACAGAAAACGATAGCCACCATCTGATCGAAACATCGGGACACCTTAGCCTCTATCAAAGACCGTGTTTATGTACCCAATGACCCGGAGATCAAAAAGTTGATTCTGCAAGAGGCACATGATTCACTGTATTCGATTCATCCAGGAAATACCAAGATGTATTTGGATTTGAAGGATATTATCTGGTGGACCGGAATGAAGAAGGATATTGCGGAGTATGTAGCAGTCTGTGACGTATGTCAGAGAGTAAAGGCAGAGCATCAGAAGCCAGCAGGATTGTTGCAACCATTGCCGATACCCGAATGGAAGTGGGATAAGCTAGGCATGGATTTTATCACGGGATTACCAAGGACTCGTTCAGGCTATGACTCGATTTGGGTTGTAGTTGATCGATTGACGAAGGTAGCTCATTTCATCCCAGTAAAGACCACTTACACCAGTGTTAAGTTGGCAAAGATATACATGACCAGGATCATATGTTTGCATGGAGTTCCGAGGAGCATCGTATCAGATAGAGGAACCCAGTTTACCTCTAAGTTCTGGAAGCAGTTGCATGAGACTTTGGGTACTAGGCTAGAATTTAGTACAGCTTTTCATCCGCAGACAGATGGACAGACCGAGAGAGTCAATCAGATTTTGGAGGATATGCTGAGAGCTTGTGCGCTAGATTATGGATCTAGTTGGGACGATAATCTTCCATATGCAGAGTTCTCTTATAATAATAACTATCAAACCAGTTTGAAGATGGCCCCTTTCGAAGCTCTGTACGGAAGGAGGTGCAGGACACCGTTGTCATGGGACGAAGTTGGAGACCGCCAGTTGTTTGGACCAGCTGATTAAGGAGTATGAACAGAAGGTGAAGTTGATTCGCGATAGGCTCAAGGTAGCCTAGTCCAGGCAGAAGAGCTACGCAGATTCTAAACGCAAGGAGACAGTTTACGAAGTTGGAGACAGAGCTTATCTTCGAGTATCCCCACTTTGAGGGATTAAGCGCTTTGGAGTTAAGGGGAAGTTAGCGCCATGATTTGTAGGGCCATATCGAGTTTTGGAGCGTATGGGAGAAGTGGCCTACAAGTTGGAATTGCCAGAAGGATTGACAGGAGTGCATGATGTGTTCCACGTTTCTCAGTTGAAGAAGTGTCACGCGGAGATGGCTGACATACCTTTGAGAAACACAGTGCCCTTAGAAGCCATTCAGTTGGATAACAATTTGACCTATGAGGAGAAACCAGTCAAGATTCTCGAGTTTGCGAGCCGAGTCACTCGCAGCAAGGTTATCAAGTTTTGCAAAGTTCAGTGGAGCCACCACACGGAGGATGAAGCCACCTCGGAGCGAGAGGAAGATTTGCTCAAAGACCACCCTCACCTATTTTCTAGCCAACCCGAATCTCGAGGGCGAGATTCATCTTAAGGGGGGTAGGTTTGTAACATCCCAAATTTTCAATTTGGAATTTTATACATTAGGTCATCATGCATATCATATTTTATTTTGCTTTTGGTTTTGATCCTAGAAAATCCTAAGCAACTCAAGGACCCACGGAGAGAGTTGGGGATTTTGTTATTTACATATTTGAGTTTTCTCAAATTACGTAAACATGATCATTTGATTTTATTTATTTTATCATCAATTATTTCTATTACAAAAATATGAGAGAGGGAATAAAATGACTTTCCCAAAATATAGAAATATTGAGGATTTAATAAAAAAATCAAATAAGTTTTATTTCGGAGTTTTTCGGTATTTTTATTTGAATTTAGGAAAAATGCGCGTTCTTCAAAATTGCATTTAGGGCCCATATAAATGTTCACTTTTTCGGGCTTGATTTTAGAAGCCCGGGAAAATTTATTTCGTGATTTTTGGAGTCCGTTTAGTATTTCTTTTTATTTTTCTTCCGAGCGTAATTATTTAAAAAAACGGAACCGACTATGGGCCGTACTCGGCCAGGACTCCCCTGGCCGGGGCCTTTATAAGGCGCCACCCGGGGCGAGAGAGCCCAGCCGCCCCAGCCCGAGAGCCCAGCTGGCCGAAACCCTAACCCTAGCCCAGCCCCGCCGCCGCCGCCCGCCGCCGCCCGCCGCCGCCGCCGGAGCCGCGCGTCGCCCGAGGTTCGCCGCCCTCGAAACCCGTGCTGTTTAAAAAAAATAAAAATTTCTATTCATCGTTTTTCTTTTTCGTCGGATTTTCCGCGGTTATTTTCTGATCGTGATTTCTGATCCGATTTTCGTTTTAGTATAACTTTTCGCTCGTTTATCGGAATCAGGCGATTCCAGTGCCTGGAGTTTCATCTCGAAACCCTCTTTCCAAATAATCAACTTAAACAAGTTTTTGCTACTGTAAAATTTGCCTTAGATCCAGATTACTAGAACGAAGTTGTTTTCTTTCGCCGTTTGATTTCTTTTGCTTCGTTCGATTTGATTCTTTTTGCAAACCAGGGTTCTTAAGTTGAACTTTCTGGTTAGATCTTCTATTTGAGTTTTACCTGTGCATTAGATGAGTACTTATTGTATGCTTGTTTGTTTGTCTGCGATAGAATACCCGGAGTGCGCCGTCTGTTACTTTGAATCTCTAGGTTTCGCGGATCATCAGCAAGGCAAGTAACACTTTGATCATGCCTTTTTCTACAACCCAGTTTTATTGCATTAGATCAATCCTCACACATTGCATGATTAGGATCTAATTAAATTGTGGGATGGGAAGTAGATGAGGTAGTACCTATTACCTGTTTATTATCAAACCTTTGGGAGTTACTTCTGCGTTTGCTTTATGCCATGCTATGCTAGTAGACGTGGATTGGGTGAGTGATATCCATGACAGATGTGAGATTGTTAATTAAGGGTTTATCTAAGGTGTCAACCTAAACACACATCTGGGTGGATTGAGGCACCTGGTTATTCCAGGACTTGACTGTTTTTCTTTTGGACCGCCACCCAGGCTCAAAGGGATCATGAGATTATTCATACTAGAAATTTCCGTGTGCAGCCACAAGCCATTATGGGCTCTAGCATAGTTGATTAAGTTGGGCGAACTCTTACAGTGGTAGACTAGCAGATGTAGGGGATGTAGGTGGTACGGTCTACCCGATCGTAAGGTGCTAGCGCTTCTGAAAGACTATGTCTCGGTCATCCGTTTCTCAAACACCATGTAGTGCGAGAAATCCAACGGAGGCGACCGAGTCTTGTGGGGAAAAGTGTGCAAACCTCTGCAGAGTGTAACAAACTAATCATGGTTAGCCGTGTCCCCGGTTATGGACATCTTGAGTATCTAGTACCTGGATTATCATGTGAATCTCAACATGTTACTCTAAAATTAATCTTGTTGGGTTTAATGATGTTACTTAATTGGGATTGAGAATGTTGTCAACCATTCTCAATGTTTAACAACCACCATGATAGTAATTAAATTTTATTCCTTTGAAGTAGGGAAAAATTGGCTTTACGCATAAACTGTAACCATAGAGCTTTCCACCAGCCAAGTATGCATATAGTATAGCTGTTGCATTCCATTACTCTCTATGTGTTATCTTGCCAGCATATTCCATGTGCTGACCCATTTTCGGGCTGCAACGTTAATGTTGCAGACTTTTCAGACGACGATTAAGGAGTTTTTAGGTCGTGGTTCTATACTCAGTGATGCCGTTGGAGTTGATGGACTCACTTATCTTCCCAGCCTTTCGTTGTTATCGTTATTAGATGGCCTTAAGCCATATTTATTGTAATAAGTTCTCTTTTGAGACACTCGATGTAATAAGTGTGTGATTGCTACTCTACTATAAATCCTCCGAGTACTATGTGGTGTCAGCATTACTGATCCAGGGATGACACCGGAGCACAGAGATCAGACTGTTTGAGGTCTGGTCGCTACATTGTGTGACTTGTAACTTTGTGCATATTGTTCCTATGGTGATGTCCTTTATGTGGATATGTTCTGCTCTTCATGCTCTACATGATGGTGTGCTTTGCATGCATCTTAGGATGCATCTTGACATGTTAATCTCTGTTGCAAAAGTGCATGTTGCTGTTAACTGCTAAAAAACTATTGAAACTTGCCATTTTGTCTTTTTCATATCTTTTTGAGGTCATTATCTTTTGAGCAACATGTCTACATGTTTTAGGAGCATAATCATGTCAGCTTTGCAATGGTATAGCTCGCATGCCATGATATGCCCTATCGTGACTAGCACAAGCTTGTAAATTAGCATACTTGTTACTCTTCTGCTAGGTCTGAATCTGTTATATTGTGATGCCATGTTTACTTGATGCTACCATCAAATCTATGCATAATCAGGAGGTGTCCAGTAATCATATTTTGATGACCATGCTATGGTCAATCCATCCATGCCCTTGTTTGCAATTTTGGCCTACCATGGCTTGTTTTTCCCATGCTCTCAATTTTCTTAAAAATATAATTGTTAGTCTGTTAACAGAATATTCCATTTTGCAAAGCTCATTGTAATTAATCTATACATTGTGCCTTTGGTTTAAGTGGAAGCATGTCATGCCTACTACATGCTCATGACCTTTGCATATTTATAAAAATTGCTATGCTTGCTTTTATGTGCCTCCAAATTCAACATCATAATGTTACTGTTTTGCATTCCAGATTTTCAGACTGAGAATCTGCTATCTCATGTTTGCATCTTGTCTTGATGAATGCCATGAACTTGTTGCTCCTATGTGTATGCCATGTTGCATTATTTGAGGTCCATGATATGTACAAGCATGCTATATCTTTTGACGCCATGTTCATGCACTATAGAATACTTGTTTCATGCCTCCAACATGTCCTCATATTAACTCTGCTCATGTATATGCTCAGTTTTTCACCAAGTCCTAATATGTGTTATAAAGTTGCTTTCTCCATTGACCGTATTGGTTTAATCTTGATGGCTATGAACACGAACCTTAATGATATTTGAAGTATGTAATCTCTACTTCAAATGCATATGAAGTTTGTGGCCATATGATTCCTGTAGCATGTTGATTTGATGCTTGCAATATGCCGACTTGCTGTTTTGGGCAGATTGTTGTTTAAACTTGCTTTGGGTGTATGCGTTGAACCATTACTCCGTTTTGATCATGTCCTATATAAAACTTGCTTGGTGTTGCATGTAATTTCATCATGTCATGTTACATCCTTGATTTGAGTATGTGTGCTTCATGTTTGAATGCATTTTGCATCAATGCCATGTTTAAATTGTTTTGCTCATATCTTCTAGGTCGTAGCTCCGAATTAAATGAACTTTATATGTAACTTGACTAGAAAGACGTGTAGACCATCATGGTGCATTTTAACTTATTCAACAACTCTAACATAATGTTTATTCATATCTGGACTAATTTCAAAATTTGCATACGAGGACTTACCGGAGTGGTTATATGTTGTTTCCGGCCTCATTTAAACTTGCTTTGATGTGATGTTCCTGTATGCATCATCTTTTGGCGTGAGTAGCATCATGTAGCCTAGTCATGCATCATACTTGGTTGAGCATCATGTCATGTTTATGTGTTGTGTTTTTACCATGTTGTTTGCTTCTTTCCGACTCTGCTCCTTCTTGATAGTTCCCGTTTCGCTGCGATCGCGAGGATTCGTTTGACTACGCTTGGTTTGTCTATGTTGGTTTGTCTTCTTCATGAACTCGATCTTCTTCTGAGCGGGATTTCAGGAAAGATGACTGTCACCTTGGATCTCACTACTATCTTTTCTATGCTAGTAGTCTCGATGCTATCGCTATGTCGCGCTACCCACCACTTGTTTATCAAGCCTCCCAAATTGCCATGATAAGCCTCTAACCGTTTCCATCATCCTAGCAAACCCGTTGTTTGGCTATGTTACCGCTTTGCTCAACCCCTCTTATAGCTTTGCTAGTTGCAGGTGCAGTTGCAGGTTGTTCCATGTTGGGACATGGACATCATGGGATATCACAATATCTTTTATTTCATTAATGCATCTATACACTTGGTAATGGGTGGAAGGCTCGGCCTTTTGCTTAGTGTTTTGTTCCACTCATGCCGCCCTAGTTTCCGTCATACCGGTCTTATGTTCCTTGATTTTGCGTTCTTAACATGGTCGGGGTTTATGGGCCCCCCTTGACAGTTCGCTTTGATTAAAACTCCTCCAGCAAGGCCCAACATTGGTTTTACCATTTGCCCAACATACTAATAAGCATGATAATAAATTTGACGCATAGGGAGTTAGCGCTACCCGAGGTTCATTATTCAACATAATACAGGGGAGCTAATGACCCACAAGTATAGGGGATCTCTTGTAGTCCTTTCGATAAGTAAGTGTGTCGAACCCAACGAGGAGCAGAAGGAAATGACAAGCGGTTTTCAACAAGGTATTCTTTGTAAGCACTGAAATTATCGATAATAGATAGATTTGTGGTAAGATAATTCGCAACAGGTAACAAGTAATGAAAGTAAACAAGGTGTAGCAAGGTGGCACAATCCTTTTTGTAGCAAAGAACAAGCCTGGACGAACACTTATATAAAGCAAAGCGCTCCCGAGGACACATGGGAATTGTTGTCAAGCTAGTTTTCATCATGCTCATATGATCCGCGTTCGTTACTTTGATAATTTGGTATGTGGGTGGACCGGTGCTTGGGTGCTTCCCTTCCTTGGACAAGCCTGCCACTTATGATTAACCCCTCTCGCAAGCATCCACAACTACGAAAGAAGAATTAAGATAAATCTAACCATTGCATGAAACATATGGATCCAAATCAGCCCCTTACGAAGCAACACATAAACTAGGGTTTAAGCTTCTGTCACTCTAGCAACCCATCCTCTACTTATTACTTCCCAATGCCTTCCCCTAGGCCCAAATAATGGTGAAGTGTCATTTAGTCGACGTTCACATAACACCACTAGAGGAGAGACAACATACGTCTCATCAAAATATCGAACGAATACCAAATTCACATGATTGCTTATAACAAGACTTCTCCCATGTCCTAAGGAACAAACGTAACTACTCACAAAGCATATTAATATTCATAATCATAGTAGTATTAATTAAATATTCATAATCATAGGAGTATTAATTATCATTAAGGATCTGAAAATATAATGTTCCACCGGATAAAGCAACTAGCATCAACTACAAGAGTAATCAACACTACTAGCAACCCACAGGTACCAATCTGAGTTTCTGAGACAAAGATCGGATACAAGAGATGAACTAGGGTTTTAGAGGAAATGGTGCCGGTGAAGATGTTGGTGGAGATTGACCCCCTCTTGATGAGAGTATCGTTGGTGATGACGATCGCTTCGATTTCCCCCTCCGGGTGGGAAGTTTCCCGGCAAAACAGCTCCACCGGAGCCCTAGATTGGTTCTGCTCAGGTTCTGCCTCGAGACGGCGGTGCTTCATCCCGAAAACTTCCTTTTGATTTTTTCCAGGTCAAAACACACCATATAGCACAAGATGGGGGTCGGGGGCCCGCCAGGGGGCCCACAAGGACGGGGGCGCGCCTAGCGGGTAGGGCACGCCCTCCACCCTTGTGGCTGACAGGTGGCCCCCCTCTGGTGCTTTCTTCGCCCAATATTTTTTATATATTCCCAAAATATTCTCTGCGAAGTTTCATGACTTTTGGAGTTGTGCAGAATAGGTCTCTAATATTTGCTCCTTTTCCAGTCCAGAATTCCAGCTGCCGGCATTCTCCCTCTTCATGTAAACCTTATAAAATATGAGAGAAAAGGCACAAGTATTGTGATATAATGTGTGACAACAACCCATAATGCAATAAATATTGATATAAAAGCATGATGCAAAATGGACATATCGGGAGCCAGTGTTGCCACAGCAGGTCCAAACTAGAGTCGTGTGCAACTTCTCCCAGGGAAACTAGGGTCTCAGTTGATGTACGCTGTGCTCATCCGACCGTGGCCTGAGACGAGATATGTGCGGCTCCTATCAGGGTGTCGGCACATCGGGAGGTCTTGCTGGACTTGTTTTACCATTGTCGAAATGTCTTGTGAACCAGGATTTTGAGCTTGATCGGGTTGTTCCGGGAGGATGATTTTCCTCCATTAATCGTGAGAGTTTGTGATGGAATAAGTTGGGACACCCCTATAGGTTTTAATCTTTCTAGAAGCCATGCCCATGGTTATGTGGCAGATGGGAATTTTTAATATCCGGTTGTAGAGAACTTGACACTAGATCCGAATTAAAATACACCAACCGCGTGAGTAAACGTGACCGTCTCTTTTTGAGTGAGTTCAAGAAGAGAACACGTTGGGTTATGTTTGAACGTAAGTAGTTCAGGATCGCTTCTTGATCATTACTAGTTTGCAACCATTTGCGTAGCTTCTCATCTTACTCTTGTACTCATAAGTTAGCCACCATACAATGCTTAGTGTTGCTGCAACATCACCACTTATCCTTTCCATTCCCATTAAGCTTTGCTAGTCTTGATACCCATGATAATGGGATTGCTGAGTCCTCGTGGCTCATAGATTACTACAACAAAAGTTGCACGTACAGGTAATGTGATGGTCTGATGTGAGAACGACCTTTGCTTGTTTTGGAGTTCTTCTTCTGCTTCTTCTTCTCCAATCAGGGGATAGGTTCCTGGTCGGCAGCCTAGGCTAGCAGGGTGGATGTCGTTTGTGTTTTCCGTTTGATTTTATCCGTAGTCGGATGCCTCTCTTATGTATGATGTTTGATGTATTCATGTGGCATTGTATGCCTTTGTATGTATCTCCATCTATTATGTAATGGTATGATGTAATGATATCCACCTTGCAAAGCGTTTTCAATATGCGCTTCTATCCTTGGTGGGACCTTCGAGTTACTCTCGGATAGGGTCGCATATTGGGCATGACAAGTGGCTATCAGAGACTCGACCGACCATAGGATCCCCCTTGATTGATCATAGTTTGGCCGTTGTCGAGTCTAGAAGAAACCTATTTTCGGAGTCTAGTTATATCAGAGAGTAGGAATTCTTTTTACTCCTTAGCCCCTTGCTATGGTGAGGAATTGTGGCGTAGGTGTTTTGATAATAGTCCTCTTCCCCTTCAAATTTTCTTTAGGATCACGCAAGTGTTTTCATTCGTTGTCTATCCTTTGTTCAACCGGTGCACTTCTCTTCGAGTTATTCCCTCATCTTGAGCTTTTACAACATCCATTCTCAGCTTTCCCAACGGAGTTTGTTCCTCATCCCAAGATGTTTTATTTTCCCACCTTCCCACCCTTTTTTCTCCCCGGTGTCTGAAGCCTCTACTCAAGCATCCATTTCATTCGTGCAAAATCTCTTCATTCTTTCCTTAATTGTTTCAACCGGTGGATTCTAGTTCGTCATTCTCTCTCTCATGGATTCAATTCAAGTATTCAGTGTTGATCATATTCTTTTCTTGACTCGAATGTTTCCCCTTGCTCGTTTGCCTCTCGCCATTTGATCATTCTGGAGGTTTGAAGGCATCTCAAAAGATTCGTGCTTGCATTCAGTTAATTCGAGGTTGTCACCTCATTCATGTCTTCCTATTGTTCCGATGCATCATCTCTCTCTCAACTGATCTTTTCAACGGTGTTTTATTTTCAGTGGCCCCTAACCCACAGGTTTATCCCCAGGATCTTACCCGACTCTTCTAATTTTCTGTAGTTATTCTCAAATTCTTTTCAAAAGTTTAATGTAAGAATGAATTTTCATTAGTTAATTGCATTCTTGGAGATTAGTTTCAAATTCTTTTCATCTTTGGCTCAACATTTCTAGTATTCATTGTTCCGGAGCATCTCACTAATTCTTCATGGTGGCTGTCGTTGTCATTCTCAACTTTGAAGACTAAAGAAGAGTTTCTCTTAAATCTTGCTCCATTCTCTTTAAGATTCGTGGTTCTAGCTTCATGCCATCCTCATAATTGTTTTTGATTATGAGAACTCTTTCATACTCATCCGCCACATTTCAGGAGTTCTTTCCATTTTGATTCTCCGAAGGCCATCATTCCAGTAGAACTCTTCATTCTCAACTTTCAGCTCTCGTTCTCCATACTCTATCGGCGCTTCGTTCAAGTATTCTTCAGTTAGCTCGTGACCTCTTCGTTCTTGTGTATCTAAATTCCTGTGAGTATCTTCTTTCATCTTCTAATTCTTCCCGGCGATTCGTTCTCTTTTCTTTGTTTGTTTTCATTTCTTTCGGTGGTTCGTTGAAGACCTTCCAAAGTTTGCACTATATCTCTCCTCAATCCTTTTCAATATGAATAAGTTGCATGCCAAATCCATTTGTCATCAATTAAATTTGATGAGGATAAGCATAATGCAATTCTTATTCTTATTTCATCGTGGTCAAGTAATTCCTTCCTTCGGAGATTGTTCATGATGAATAATCTCTTGGTTCTAAGTTGTTCATAATTTTCTTTTTCAGAGTTCCAACTTTTCTCGGTTGTCTCGTCGCGAAGCTCCATCTAAATCATCATAAGGCCTCATCTTGTTCTCTTCAACCTTCGTTTCTTAATCCTTTTGTTTACTAGAGTTCTTCATGGTGGTTCATAAAGGATTTAACTCATTCTTGTCAAGGATTTAATTCATTCTTCCAGCCCGTCAAGATTCTTGTCGGAGCTCAAGTGTCCCTCTTCTTGCATACCGAAGTGCAACTAATTCTTTCTTGTCTTTCAGACATGTTGTTTGGCATCTTTTCATTCCTCCCAAGCAAACAATCTTTTCCATTTGTGGCCGGTTATCACCTCATAATTTTGACATGTTTTCCATAAGCCCATAACAAGCTTATTCTCTTCTGTGACGCCCGGATAATTAAGCTACAGTGATCCCTCGCTAATGATGCCACATCACCTCGGTTACCGTGGATAAACTCGCGCCAGTTCGAAACCTAGTTCAAACTTCAAATTTAAAACAAAAGCAAACAATAAAAGTTTTCAAATAGTAAAACTAAAATGTTCGGAGTGAACCAAATATTGCATAGGTAAATACGGTGGAGAAACCACACTTTTATAAGAATGTAAAATACTCTAGAACGTTTTAAACAGTAGCAAAAACAATTAGTTGAATGCCTTTTACATCAAATAAAATATTAAACTATTTTATTTAGTTGCCCAAACTCAGGTGGTAGTAGCCTATTTATTAACACTAAAGTAGGGACTACTTTTATAGTTTATAAAACTAAGATAAAAGAGGAACTTAAATTTAAATAGAAAGGAAAATAAAGAAAAGGGAAAAGAAACAAAAACAGAAAACAAAACTAACACAAAAAAATGAAAAGGAAACCCCACCCCTGGACCAACCGGCCCAGCTGGCCTCCAGGCCGACTAGGTCGGCCCACCCCGTCCCCATAACCCCCCTGTCGGTGGAAAAACCTAACAGAACACCCCCACTTCCCCACTCGCCTCCATGTCTCCCTCGCTCCCCCACTCGCTCACTTTCTTCCCCCCGATCTGGATCGAGATCGGGGCAAGGAACCGAAGCCACCGCGCCGCCCGTTCCTCCCCGCGATCCGACGCCGCCGCCGCACACCATCACCTCCTCATCCCCGCCGTCTAGCTCCTTGGCCGGATCGACCAAGGCCGCGCCCGCGTCACCGCTCGCCTCCTCCCACACCACCTGGTCCCCGCCATACACGTCGTGCTCGACGCCTCGTCCGCCGTCGCTCGAAGGCCTCCCCATCGACGGACCACCCCGCCGCCGCTGCTCGTCAACAATGCCCGGAGCTCCTCTGCCTCGTTCGTCGCCCCTTCCTCGTCTCCCCCTCGACGGCTCCACCGAGCCACGCCGACCCCCTGCCGCCAACGCTGGTGAAGGTCACGCCCTCCCCTCTTTCCCATGTCCCGCACACGCACCGGCGTCGTACTTCACCGCGCCCAGCGCATGCTCACAGCGCCCGGCGACCGCCCTGCGGCTCTCTACAACCCGCCACACATGCTCCCCGCGAGCCCCCGTCCACGAACCTGCACCCCGTTGCGCTGCTGCAGCGCGCCCGCAACCACCCGCGCGTGGACATCCCTGCCCGACCGTGCTCCGCGCCACACCGTCCGCGCCCCCTTGCTCCCCTGCTGGCTTCTGGTCGTGTGCGCCGCGCACCCACGCCCCACCCGCGTCCCTGACCGCACCTACCGAGCCGTGCCGCGCCGCTATCGCCCCGGCCGCCACCGCACGCGCGCCGCGCGCCGGCCTCGCTGGCCTCGCCCGCTACGCCGCTCGCCGTCGCCCCCCCTGCTGCTCTCGGCCGCGCCTCGGCCCGCCCGACGTGCCCCCGCTCTCCTCCTTCTACCGCTAGCTGCTGCGTTGCAGTTGCCCGCCCCTGCTTGCTGCCACTGTTGCCGCCGCCTGCAGCTACTGCTGCCTTGCGCCGCCGCCGTCGATGCCCCCTGCACAGCCGCCGTCCCCCTCCTGTGCCGGTCCCTGCCTCCCCTGCTACTGCCGCCCGCCGGCCATGCTCAGCCGTGGCTGGCCAGGGCCAGTACCCAGTCGGGCCGGCGCCAGCACCCGCTAACGAATCGCCCCGGTTGGCCTATGGGCCAATGACAATCGGGGCCCACCCCTGAGGACGTTTAAAAAAGGATTTAAAAAAACAACAATAATAAAAATAATAAATAAATAAATTAGTTAATTAAATTAATTCATTAATTAACTTAATTAATTTTGATTAACTAAACTAATCAATTAACTTAACCTAATTAATCTGTTAGTTAAACTAATTAACTTGGATGGTTAGTTAACAGTCAATGACAGCCGGGACCCACACGTAGTTGACCCAGTCAACTGCACAGTTGACTGCTGATGTCAGCATGATGTCATGCTGGCGTCATCATTTACTATTCTGGATAATGTTCAAATAAATAATTAACTTTCAGAAATTAATAAAAACTTTAGAAAATCATATTAAATAATCCGTAACTCGGATGAAAAAACTCCGTACATGAAAGTTGCTCAGAACGACGAGACGAATCCGGATACGCAGCCCGTTCGTCCACCACACATCCCTAACCTATCGAACACGCAACTTTCCCCCTCCGGTCCATCTGTCCGAAAACGCGAAACACCGGGGATTCTTTCCCGGATGTTTCCCCCTTTCGCCGGTACCACCTACTGCCGGGTTAGGGCACACCTAGCACCGCGTATTGCCATGTTACACTTTGTGATGCTTTGATTGCTCTGTTATTTATTGTGTTCCCCCTTCGTTACATCTTTTCGGTAGACCCCGAGACTGCCGGCGACCCCCAGTTCGACTACAGAGTCCCCCAGTTCGACTACGGAGTTGATGACCCCTCCTTGCCAGAGCAACCAGGCAAGCCCCCCCCCTTGATCACCAGATATCGCCTACTCTTCTCTATACTGCTTGCATTAGAGTAGTGTAGCATGTTACTGCTTTCCGTTAACCCTATCTTGATGCATAGCCTGTCCTTGCTACTACTGTTGCTACCTTTACCTGCAATCCTAATGCTTAGTATAGGATGCTAGTTTATCATCAGTGGCCCTACATTCTTGTCCGTCTGCCATGCTATACTATCGGGCCGTGATCACTCAGGAGGTGATCACGGGTATATACTATATACTTTATACATGATACATGTGATGACTAAAGTCGGGTTGGCTCGAGGAGTACCAGCGGTTGATTCACGAATTGGGGGCTGGAAGGACATACTTTCCTGACGGCCCTCTGTGTGGATCTTTGTGGCGAAGCGACAGGGCAGGTTGAGACCACCTAGGAGAGAGGTGGGCCTGGCCCTGGTCGGTGTTCGCGGATACTTAACACGCTTAACGAGATCTTGGTATTTGATCTGAGTCTGGCTACTGGCCTATACGCACTAACCATCTACGCGGGGACAGTTATGGGCACTCGACGTCGTGGTATCAGCCGAAGCCTTCGTGACGTCAGCGACTGAGCGGCGCGTGCCGGGTTGGACCGGAACACCTACTCTTGTATAAGGGAGGCTAGGTCTGCTCACCGGCCGCGTACGCAACATGCAGGTGTGCAATGGGCGATGGGCCCAGACCCCTGCGCCATAGGATTTAGACCGGCGTGCTGACCTCTCTGTTGTGCCTAGGTAGGGCTGCGATGTGTTGATCTTCTGAGGCCGGGCATGACCCAGGAAAGTGTGTCCGGCCAAATGGGATCGAGCGTGTTGTGTTATGTGGTGCACCCCTGCAGGGAAGTTAATCTATTCGAATAGCCGTGATCTTCGGTAACAGGACGACTTGGAGTTGTACCTTCACCTTATGACAACTAGAACCGGATACTTAATAAAACACACCCTTCCAAGTGCCAGATACAACCGGTGATCGCTCTCTCACAGGGAGACAAGGGGAGGATCATCGGTTAGGATTATGCTATGCGATGATACTGGTTGAACTTACCATCTACTCTCTTCTTCTGCTGCAAGATGGAGGTGGCCAGAAGCGTAGTCTTCAATAGGACTAGCTATCCCCCTCTTATTCCAGCATTCTGCATTTCAGTCCACATATGATACCCTTAATCCTTTTGATACCAATGCATACATATGTAGTGTAGCTCCTTGCTTGCGAGTACTTTGGATGAGTACTCACGGTTGCTTTGCTCCCTCTTTTCCCCTTTCTATACTCGATTGTTGCGACCAGATGATGGAGCCCAGGAGCCAGACGCCACTGTCGATGACGACTACTACTACTCGGGAGGTGCCTACTACTATGTGCAGCCCGCTGACGACGACCAGGAGTAGTTTAGGAGGATCCCAGGCAGGAGGCCTGCGCCTCTTTCGATCTGTATCCCAGTTTGTGCTAGCCTTCTTAAGGCAAACTTGTTTAACTTATGTCTGTACTCAGATATTGTTGCTTCCGCTGACTCGTCTATGATCGAGCTCTTGTATTCGAGCCCTCGAGGCCCCTGGCTTGTAATATGATGCTTGTATGACTTATTTTTATTTGTAGAGTTGTGTTGTGATATCTTCCCGTGAGTCCCTGATCTTGATCGTACACGTTTGCGTGTATGATTAGTGTACGGTCAAATTGGGGGCATCACATTTTCGTTGCTGAATTTCCAACAACTCCGTTCAATCCTTCCTTTCAAGGATGCTTCTTTGTTCAATTATGGTGGAAGATGTCTTTTGTTCCTCCTTTTCTTGTCCTTTCAACGATTTACCTTCTATTCTTCCATTCCGGAGGCAGTGTGATGTTCCTATTTTCGCACATCATCTAGTTTAATCTTTGCTTGTCCATTTTATCGGAGTGTCAAGTCCTCTTTTGAAGTCTTTTTTCTTGCCAATCTCTTCTTTCCTTTTCTACTCGGACGCTATTCCAATTCTTTCGTTCTTACTCCTTTTCTATTTTGTTCTAACCGGAGTGGTTTTAGAGTCTATCTTGTTCCTTGAGCTTTTGACTCTCATCATAATCGTTGTTCCTTTTTTCTACCCAAGTACTCGCGACCTTGTTCATCCTTTCTCTTGCGCTCTTATTTCACCTTATCCTCTTTCTCTTCCGTCTCGTTCCTAAGATCTTAGGACGACATCTTCTTTTAGTGGAGGAGAGTTGTAACGCCCCGAGACCGATGCGCCAGATGTCTTCCTTTCATTCGTTGTCGTTGCGATGTCATTCGGTCGCGTTTTGCATTTGCCATGTCATCATGTGCATTTCATTTGCATGTTTTTTGAAACTTGCATCCGTCCGGGTCTCCCAGTTCTCTCTGTTGTCCGTTCCGAGCCATTCACACTCGCACGCATCTGTGGCACCTCCGAAATATTATTTATAAGTGGCCTAAAATGTTCTCGGAATGGGTAGAAAGTTCGCGTGCAGTCTTGTTTTATTGTTGGTAGACCGCCTACCAAATTTCATCGCATTCGGAGTCCATTTGATAGCCCAGTCGTTAAACATATAGCGGCACTATAGCCGGTCAAACGTCGGAAGTTTTCGGTATCCAAAAAGTGCCGCCGGGCCTTTCTCTCTCTCTTCTATCCCGCAGCCCAAGGCCTTCTACACAGCCCATCTAGCCCAGCTACCTACCCCCTCCACTCCGAACCGTCCCATGGCGATCGAACGGTCCGAAAACGGACTAAACCCCCCAACCCTAGCCCCTTTTCTATATATGGACACCCCCTCTCCATTTTTGGGCATCCCAGGCCCCTCCACCTACCTCTAGCCTTTCCCCTTGGATCAGCTACTGCCACCTTGAAATCCGCACCACCCACTCCAACGCCGCCACTTGTTGCCGCCTGGCCAGTTAGCGCTGTCGCAACCACCTCCCTCCACCACTCCTGCGCCGCCACGCGCCTCAGCCCCCCCACCACAGGCCCGCCAAGCCCGTGCGAAGCCCGCCCGAGCCCATGTGGGCCCATATCTCCTAGTTGTCGCCCATACGCCGCTGCCTCATGCCCGAGGAGGAGCCCTCGCTCCCGAGCGCCTCCCGCGCCGGCTCCCCGCCGCCCCACCTTGGTCCTTGCCGGACCTCGCCGGAGTGCGCTGCCGCTAGCAGGTGGACGCCGCCCTCCCTCTCCTTCCTCCGCTGATGTCCCACTCCCTCGCCAGCTCTTTCCCTCTATCTCGCAGCAACATCGCCGCCGGCCTCGAGCTCCGCGCCTCCCTGTCATCGACGACCCTGCCGTTCCCTGCACCGCCGGAGCCTTCAAGCGCCGTCGTGGTCCTCTGCGTCGAGCAGGGATGCGAGCGCGTCGTGTGTCCACGCCGTCGTTGACCGCCGCCCGCCCGCTTTGACCCCTTGTGGGCCCCGGCCTCGCCTGCTGGCCCAGCCCAGCTCTCCTCGCCGGTCTGCCCGACCTCGTCCTCGACTGGGCCAAGCCCATGGTGAGCTGCCCCCTAACCCTCGCCTATGCGCTATATAGTTAACTTGCGCCTAGTTTCGGACTTGGTAATTTTGGCAAAGTCCTTTTCTGAAAACATCATATGTGCATCTTGTGTGACTTGAACTTTGTGCGTATTGTTCATATGGTGATGTTCTTTATATGGATATGTTCTACTCTTCATGCTCTACATGATGGTGTGCATTGCATGCATATTAAGATGCATCTTGACATGTCAATCTCTGTTGCAAAAGTGCATGTTGCTGTTAACTCTTAAAACCTGTTAAAACTTGCCATTTTTTCTTTTTCATATCTTTTTGTGTGATTTTCTTTTCAGCAACATGTCTACATTTTTAGCAGCATAATCATGACATCTTTGCAATGGTATAACTCTCATGCTATGATATGTCCTGTGGTGACTAGCACAAGCTTGTCAAGTAGCATACTTGCTGTTACTATTCTGCTAAGTCTGAATCTGTTTTTTTTGTGATGCCATGTTTACTTGATGCTACCATCAAATCTATACATAATCTGGAGATGTCTAGTAATCATGGTTTGATGAACATGTTATGCTCTATCCATCCAAGCCATTGTTTGCAATTTTGGCCTGTGGTAGATTGTTGTTTCCATGCTCTCAATTTGCTTAAAAATATAATTGTCAGTCTGTTAACAACATGTTCCATTTTGCAAAGCTCATTGTAATTAATCTGTGCATCTTATAAATTGTGCCTTTGGTTTAAGTGGAATGATGTCATGCCTACTACATGATCATGACCTTTGCATATTTATTAAAATTCCTATGCTTGATGTTATGTGCCTCCAAAGTCAGCATCATAATGTTACTGTTTTGCATTCCCAGATTTTCACCAAGACCGAGAATCTGCTATCTCATGTTTGCATCTTGTCTTGATGAATGCCATGAACGTCTTGCTCCTATATGTATAGCATTTTGCATTATTTGAGATCCTTAATATGTGCTAGCACGCTATACCTTTTGATGCCATGTTCAAGCACTGTAGCGTACTTGTTTCATGCCTCCAACATGCCATCATATTAACTCTGTCCATGTGTATGCGCAGTTTTTCACCAAGTCCTAATATGTGTTATAAAGTTGATTTTTGCATTGATCATATTGGTTTAATATTGATGGCTATGAACATGAACCTTAATGATATTTGAAGTATGTAATCTGTACTTGAAGTGCATATCAAGTTTGTGGCCATATGATTCCTGTAGCATGTTGATTTGATGCTTGCAATATGCCCACTTGCTGTTTTCGGCATATTGTTGTTTAAACTTGCTTTCGCTGTATGTGTTGAACCGTTGCTCTGTTTTGATCATGTCCTATATGAAACTTTCTTGGTTTTGCATGTAGTTTCTTCATGTCATGTTACATCCTTGATTTGAGTATGCGTGTTTGATGTTTGAATGCATTTTGCATCAATGCCATGTTTAACTTGTTTTGCTCATATCTTCTAGGCCGTAGCTCTGAATTAAATGAACTTTATATGTAACTTGACTAGAAAGACGTATAGATCATCATGGTGCATTTTTAACTTGTTGTTTAACAACTCTAACATAATTGTTATTCAGATCTAGACTAAATTCAAAATTTGCATATGAGGACTTACCGGAGTTGTTATATGTTGTTTCCGGCCTCATTTAAACTTGCTTTGATGTGATGTTCCTGTATGCATCATCTCTTGCCATGAGTAGCATCATGTAGCCTTGTCATGCATCATACTTGATTGAGCATCATGTCATGTTTATGTGTTGTGTTTTTACCATGTTGTTTGCTTCTTTCCGGTTTTGCTCATTCTTGATACTTCCCATTTCGTTGCGATCGTGAGGATTCGTTTGACTACACTTGGTTCTTCTATGTTGGTTCATCTTCTTCATGGACTCGATCTTCTTCCAAGTGGGATTTCAGGAAAGATGACCGTCACCTTGGATCTCACTACTATATTTGCTATGCTAGTTGTCTCGATGTTATTGCTATGTCGCGCTACCCACCACTTGTTTATCAAGCCTCCCAAATTGCCATGATAACCTTCTAACCTTTTCCACCATCCTAGCAAACCTATTGTTTGGCTATGTTACCACTTTGCTCACCCCTCTTATAGCGTTGCTAGTTGTCGGTGCAGTTGCAGGTTGTTCCATGTTGGGACATAGACATAATGGGATATCACAATATCTTTTATTTAATTAATGCATCTATATACTTGGTAATGGGTGGAAGGCTCGGCTTTTTGCATGGTGTTTTGTTCCACTCATGCCGCCCTAGTTTCCGTCATACCGGTGTTATGTTCCTTGATTTTGTGTTCCTAATATGGTCAGGGTGTATGGGCCCCCTTAACAGTTTGCTTTGAACAAAACTCCTCGAGCAAGGCCCAACATTGCTTTTACCATTTGCCCAACATAATAATAAACATGATAATAAATTTGACGCATAGGGAGTTAGCACTACCTGAGGTACGTTATTCAACATAATACAGGGGGCCAGTGCTGCCAGTGCTGGTCCAAACTAGAGTTGTGTGCGGATTCCCCCGGGGAAACTCGGGTCTCAGTTGATGTATGGTGTGCTCATCCGATCATGGCCTGAGATGAGATACGCGTGGCTCCTATCAGGGTGTCGGCACATCGGGAGGTCTTGCTGGACTTATTTTACCATTGTCGAAATGTCTTGCGAACCGGGATTCCGAGCTTGATCGGGTTGTTCCGAGAGGAGGATTTTCCTCCATTGATCGTGAGAGTTTGTGATGCAGTAAGTTGGGACACCCTTGTTGGGAAATGTAGCATGCAATTTCAAAAAAAATTACTACGCTCACGCAAGATCTATCTAGGAGATGCAAAGCAAAGAGAGGGGGAGAGTGTGCCCACGTACCCTCGTAGACAGAAAGCGGAAGCATTTGACAACGCGGTTGATGTAGTCAAACTTCTTATCGTTCCGACTGATCAAGCACCGAACATACGGCACCTCCGAGTTCTGGACACGTTCAGCTCAATGACGTCCCTCGAACTCTTGATCCAGCAAAGTGTTGAGGAAGTACATGAGTTCCGTCAGCACGATGGCATGGTGACGTTGATGGTGAAGTGATCTGCGTAGGGCTTCGCCTAAGCACTACGAAGATATGACCGGAGGCGTAAACTGTGGAGGGGGGCGCCGCACACGGCTAACAATTGTTGGTGTGTGTTCTAGGTGCCCCTCCCCATGTATATATAGGTGGGAGGGGAGGGGACAGCCTTGGGGCGCTCCAAGTAGGAGGAATCCTACTTGGGGCCCTAGTCCAATCCCCCCCCCTTACCATGTTTTTTGGAGGGGAAAGGAAAGGGGGGACGAGGGAAGGAAGGGGGAGGCCGAATCCCTCCCCTTCCTTCTCTCTTCCCCTCTTTCCTTTCTCCTCTGGTGTGACCCATATGGGGGGCGCAGCAGCCCCTATTGGCTGCTGCGTTTCCCCTCTTGGCCCATTAGGCCCATATCTTTGCTGGGGGTGCCCGAAACCCCTTCCAGTGACCTGATATGTACCCGATACTCTCCGGAACACTTCCAATGTCCGAATACTATCGTCCTATATATCAATCTTTACCTCTCGGCCATTTCGAGACTCCTTGTCATGTCCGTGATCTCATCTGGGACTCGGAACAACATCCGGTCACCAAATCACATAACCCATATAATACAAAATCGTCATCAAACATTAAGCATGCAGACCCTACGGGTTTGAGAACTATGTAGACATGACCGAGACACCTCTCCGGTCAATAAACAATAGCGGAACCTAGATTCTCATATTGTCTCCTACATATTCTACGAAGATCTTTATCGGTCGAACCGTTATGACAACATACGTTATTCCCTTTGTCATCGGTATGTTACTTGCCCGAGATTCGATTGTCGGTATCTTCATACCTAGTTCAATCTCGTTACCGGCAAGTCCCTTTACTCATTCCGTAATACATCATCCCGCAACTAACTCATTAGTCACATTGCTCGCAAGGCTTCTTATGATGTCACTAGTACATCGAGGTGTTATACAAATGGTTTTTAACCCCATTCTGCGATGATATTTGGAACCATCGCCTAATGAGTGTGAGCGGTAGAGGGGTCCTTCCCACATGACCCAGAAATCGTCGGGGATATGGCCTCCTGGCACGCACGCTCGGCAAAATGAGGTTGTGTGCAATCAGCGAGCGATCAAATATGATTATACGTACAGTAGTGCCCAAAAAATACAATTATACAGGCAAAATCATTTCCTCGTTAAATCATTTGTGATAGCGTTTCTATTGCACATTGTATTAACAATTTTATCGTTTGCATTATTGAATGCATCACACACGATGCGTAGAAGAAACTGTGTGGCCAAGGCTATCCATCACACACAATTTTTATGTGGTAAACATTTGCGCCAAGTGGCCTAACGCAAACAGTTTTCAAGAGGATGTCGTGTGTGATTGTTCATTAATCCAACATGGTTTATTCCTAGAAACTGTGTGCGTTGCCTGAGGTCATCGCCCATGGTGTTTTCTCAATAACCATTTGCAATAGAAAACCCCAATTAGCAGGCTAATTATCCTATTATTAATAATCCATTTATTAATCTAATTTACATTTCATATTAAGCACACAATATATTTCATTTTCATAATTTAAATACATCAGAGTAAAACATCATATAGCTTCAACACTCAGCTACCCCATTACACAACTGCACTAGCACCAAGTTTCACATGCAACATCTATAACCTTTCGAAATTAGCATCATAGACGGTACATAGACAGATGTATCTCATCTGGAAAACTGCTGAAGTAAAAGGTGAATATTGAGCCTTCATTGATGTTGAAGGGCTTTGCAACTTTAGGCCAGTGCCTGTGGATGATTGACCATCCATCCTTCGTCCTCTTCGGGAACACTTCAATAATGAACCGTGGGTGTTGTATGAATATCTTCCTCGCATCCTGACCATACAGGTGGTTTGAGAGGTAATCATCAGTGAACTGCTTTGGAAAGGCCTGAAGACAAGGATGTGCATAAATATCTTCTCTATATTGGAAATGGGGCAAATAAATAAAAAAGGCAAGGTATAATAGTTAGTACCATCCTGTAGTGAACTGATGTCTTCTTCATTGTGCAGACAAAGATCTTGTTGTTTTTTATCGCTAATTTCTTTATCCTAACAATCTTACTGAGTTTCTTGACTTGACTGATATTCATGGACAACTCATTTCCCCATACGCAAAAAGGGCTGAACAATGGGTTAAAACCTCTGACAGCAGGACCTACATGTGCAAGACCAAATTGTTAGAAACCTAAATATAAGAATGGTTCCTACAATTGCACAATAATGTGCTATTAGACAAAGGACCATGCATGTGCAAACCTCGATTGTAAACCTCAGTACTTCTCATTGTTTCCCCGCAACACATATAAGGTAGTTAGTCATCGGGTTAAGTGAGGGTTCGCATGCTATCAATAAAACATGTTGATAAAAAATAAGCACATTGCAGATTCATCAGACTAATTCAAGCCACATGGAAAACCCATTTATCCAAACCAAGCATGATTAAGAACTAGGAAATATAGCACTTGTATATGTTTCTCATGTATATAATAAGTGCAGCCAAATTCGATTTATTCTTCACATGCACAACAATACAAAATTCTACCCATGACAATTGGACATCGCATTGCAGAATTGAACCAAGCAGTTAACTAAACACCACAACAAATGGACCAAACATTAACTAAGCACCACATTGCACAATATAACATACTCCTAATAGAAGATCAAACAGTTAACCAAACCAAGCATGCTTAACAACATAGAAATATAGCAATTGTATTTGTTTCTCATGTATTTAGTAAAGACAAATTCAATTTATTCCTTACATGGTATACAATAACAGAATGCACCCACAACAATTGAACATTGCATTGTAGAATTGAACCAAACAGTTAACTAAACACCACAACAAATGAACCAAACGTTAACTGAGCACCACATTGCACAGTATAACATACTACTAATAGAAGATCAGATAGTTAACCAAACCAATCATGCTTAACAACTTGGAAATAAAGCAATTATATTTGTTTCTCATGTATTTAGTACAACCAAATTCAATGTATTTCTCACATGGTACGCAATAACAGAATGCACCCACAACAATTGAACGTCGCATTGCAGAATTGAACCAAACAATTAACTAAACACCACAACAAATGAACCAAACGTTAACTGAGCACCACATTGCATAATGTATAACATACTAGAAGATCAGACAGTTAACCAAACCAAGCATGGTTGACAACTTGGAAATATAGCAATTGTATTTGTTTCTCATGTATTTTGTACAGAAAAATTCAATTTATTTCTCACATGGGAGACAATACAAATTGCACCCTGAAGAATTGAACATCACATTTGTAGAACTGAACCAAATAGTTAAGGAGAGGTAGTAGCTAGCAAACTAAACATGGGTCCTTATAGTGAGCTAATAAGACAAGCTACTCCTCATTGTCGGAGACATCGTGGGTGCCCTCGTCGTGGTGGTGAGTTGCCTGAGCCGCTCTGGGCACCAACCTGCTGGCTCTCGAGATGAGGTAAGCACGTGCACACTGAGAAAACACCTCGTAGTCTTAGTAGAAGGCACCGAGGGTGGGCTCGAGAAAATGCCACAAACTGTCGTTTAAAGCGGCCAAACGCATCGCGTCGTCGACGCGCGAGGCGTCGATGATGGCCTCGATGGCGAGGTGCTCCTCCAGGATCTGGGGGTTGGCACGAATGGCAGCCATTGCGACCTCATCCGCGTGTGCGGCCGCGATTCGCTTCTCCGCTGCCAAATTCTCCTTGAGATCTTAGCTATACAGCATGCACCATGGCTTAGGGTGGCGCTTATTTGGTGGAGGGGTCGATGATCTGGGTGGAAGGTGTCACGCCGGCGGTCGGGGAATGTGGGATGTGGAAGGAGGAGGAGGATGGGGGTCGGGTGTGGATTACTTGCCTGGATAGACGAGGCCGACCAGCATGAAGGAGGGTCGCCGACAAGGAGGCGGCGCTGCAAGCAAGGAGTGAAGGTTTCAACTTTGAAAGGAAGGCGAAAACATGGGAAATGTGGCTTTTGGTAAGGGGGAGGGGGCGGGGAGGTAGATATTTTTGCGGAAGCCGAAAATTTGGAATCGGTTCAGCGAAAAAACTGGCGCACAAAGTGTCATCAGACACGATCCCTTATTCAGAACTATGTACGATATGTGAACATCACAAACAATTCAGATAGCTTAAATCATGTGTGTTGAGTTTGAACGTCAAAAATTTTGGTTCGAATTTCCCTGGTTACAATGGTCATCCACGTCATTGCATAACTTGGGTACACAAAGGAGACTACAGCACACCCACACTTCTTAATCTCAGCAATTAAACAGAGCTAGCTGACCTAAACATTATTCTAACAAATTAAAAACTAGCGCTCTTAATTAAAAAACAAAGAGTACTACTATGGCTGGTGCTCGTCGATCTCTGCCGCCTTCTCCATGTCCAACTTGCGCCCGATAAACTCCTGGGGAAGGGGCTCCATGGCATCCATCGCACCATCCTCGGCAAGCATCTCGCCCTATCTTTGGAATAGGCTGCCACGAGCTGGGCGTGGGCGGCCGGGATCTAGGCTTTGGCAGGCTCCATCGTGGCAAGGTATGCCACGCAGGGACGGACGGTTGCTCGAACGCTCTCGGTGATTGCCAACTCTTCGACCGTGGGTTGCCGACCGTTGATGGAGAAGCTTTGTTTTATTTGTGCGGTGACCGCCACGAGCTAGGCATGGGTGGCCTCGACATGGTCGTGGGCGGCCTCCATCAGGGCTAAGGTTGCCGCTGCGAAAGGGGCAGCTAATGTGCCGCTCTCACTAGTTCCTATCCCCGAGGCAGATGTTGTTGCCACCGCCTGAGAAGCAACAGTGGTCGTTTGGGCTGTATGGGCCACCCGGTCGCAGATTGCGGCCGCGCTCACGGCGCTTGTTAGCAAGCGCCTGGCGGCTACTACCGCGCTCTCGCTGGAGTGGGCCGCCGAAGTTGCCCTCACGACGCGGGTCCACGTCCCCATCTTTCACCGGCGATGATTGAACAGTCAAATGATATTTGGGGAGTGAGCTAGTGTGCTTGAGATGTCAGCTATGGACTGCAGTTGTCACACCTTCTTGCTTAAGCCATATGCATACTATACTCCAACGGTGCTCCAAGATATTTTGTGTTGCATCTCACACGGTTGGTGATAATAAAATGTGTGCGATCTACTTGATTTTTCATCTTGATTTGAATTACATAATGGGGTCACAACTACAAAGGATGGTGTTTGAATTGCTAAAACATTTATCTGCAGTGAACATGCAACTATAGGTGTGTCATCAAAAAATGGGAATTATTCAGGGTTCGTTTGGACATTTTTATACATTAACTTGGTTTTGTATGCATTTCAGGTGCATAATTCAAATTTGAACTACATGGACATGCTCTAGTGCATATAAACGGGTTGAAAAATCAAATCTATGTCCTTGGTTGCATGCTTAGGTCCCATGCAAGAAATGGGAATGAATGTCAAACACCCTGTCACCATCACTCGGCCGCAAACATTGAGATACCTGGTTTTTAAATTCTAGTAAATCCAAAACACATCCGAAATTCATGAAACTTGGCATGCTATCATGGAGCGGCATCCACATGCCGTGGTAAAAAAATTGTCCCAATTGGGGCAGGTTTGGGTATAAGCTTCTCACAAACCAGAGCTTCTCACAACAAGCCTGATGGTTTCGGTAGGGAACGTGCCACCTTTGGGGACGAAATGATATCCGTTGCCTCTTATTGCTTTCAAAGAATTTCTAGTGTCAACATAGAACAACAGGAGTGTTGTGTTAAGTTTTGGAATTTTTCGGGGTTCATTTGGACATTTTTATACATTAATTGGGTTTTCTAGGCATTTTATGTGCATAATTCAAATTTGAACTACATGCACATGCTCAAGTGCATAAAAATTGGTTGAAAAATCAAATCTGTATCCTTGGTTGCATGCTTAGGTCCCATGCAAGAAATGGGAATGAATGTCAAACACCCTGCCACCATCACTCAGCCGTAAACATTGAGATATCTGGTTTTTAAATTCTAGTAAATCCAAAACTCGTCTGAAATTCATGAAACTTGGCATGCTATCATGGAGCGGCATGAACATGTCGTGGTAAATATTTTGTCCCATTTGGGGTAGGTTTGGGTATAAGCTTCTCACAAACGAGAGTTTCTCACAACAAGCCTGATGGTTTCGGTAGGGAACATGCCACCTTTGGGGACGAACCGATATCCGTTGCCTATTATTTCTTTCAAATGTTTTCTAGTGTTAACATAGAACAACTTGAGTGTTGTGTCAAATTTTCAAATTTTTCGGAGTTCGTTTGGACATTTTTATACATTAATTGGGTTTTCTAGGAATTTTATGTGCATAATTGAAATTTGAACTACATGCACATGCTCAAGTGCATATAAATTGGTTGAAAAAACAAATTCGTGTCCTTTGTTGCATGCTTAGGTCCCATGCAAGAAATAGGAATGAATGCCAAACACCCTGCCACCGTCACTCGGCCGCAAACATTGAGATACCTGGTTTTTAAATTGTAGTAAATCCAAAACTCGTCTGAAATTCATGAAACTTGGCATGCTATCATGGAGCGGCATCAACATGGCGTGGTAAATTTTTTGTCACATTTGGGGCAGGTTTGGGTATAAGCTTCTCACAAACCAGAGCTTCTCACAATAAGCCTAATCGTTTTGGTAGGGAATGTCCCACCTTTGGGATGAAACGATAGTCGTTGCCTCTTATTGCTTTCAAAAAAATTCTAGTGTCAACATAGAACAACAGGAGAGTTGTGTAAATTTTTTGAATTTTTCAGGGTTCGTTTGGACATTTTTATACATTAACTGGGTTTTCTAGGCATTTTATGTGCATAATTCAAATTTGAACTACATGCACATGCTCTAGTGTATATAAATTGGTTGAAAATCAAATCTGTGCCCTTGGTTGCATGCTTAGGTCCCATGCAAGAAATGGGAATGAATGTCAAACACCCTGCCACTGTCACTCGGCCGCAAACATTGAGATATCTGGTTTTTAAATTCTAGTAAATCCAGAACTCGTCTGAAATTCATGAATCTTGGCATGCTATCATGGAGCAGCATCAACATGCTGTGGTAAAAATTTTGTCCCATTTGGGGCAGGTTTGGATATAAGCCTCTCACACACCAGAGCTTCTCACAATAAGCCTGATGGTTTCGGTAGGGAATGTCCCACCTTTGGGACAAAATGATATCCGTTGCCTCTTATTGTTTTCAAAAAAATTCTAGTGTCAACATAGAAAAACAGGAGTGTTGTGTCAAATTTCCAAATTTTTGGGGGTTCGTTTGGACATTTTTATACATTAATTGGGTTTTCTAGGCATTTTATGTGCATAGTTCAAATTTGAACTACATGCACATGCTCCAGTGCATATAAATTGGTTGAAAAATCAAATATGTGTCCTTGGGTGCATGCTTACACTAGTGCAGAACCAGGCAATAGCACCGGTTCGTGAGGCCCTTTAGTGCCGGTTTGGTAACCGGCGCTGAAATGTAGGCACTAAAGGCCCCCGCTCCTTTAGTACCGGTTCAGCACGAACCGGTGCTAAAGGGAAACCACGTGGCACGAGCCAGCTTCGGGGGCAGGGAGCCCTTTAGTACCGGTTGGTGTCACCAACCGGTATTAAAATGTTGGGCGGGTTTTTGGTTTATGATTTCTTTTTCATTTAATTTTGTGTTTTCCATTTAATTCTTTTTCATTTGCTGGTATTTTACGATACTACATATTGTACACGTTATGCATATATATAAATAGAATTTCTAGTAGAACCGATCATAATATATATATATATCATCGAATGTCTCACAACCACCATTAATTAATTCACACATATATACACACATGTATGTATATATATATATACAATTTCTCCTAATTGGTGCCTTCGGAGCCAGTGGCATTAGCATAGCTAATTGGTGCCTTCGGAGCACGATAACAATTGGAAGTGGTTCATGGGGGCGGTAGCGGGTAAGTATTCTCCTTTGGGATCTATGACCTGGTCGAGCAAAAATCCCGCTATTTCCTCTTGAATTGCTTCTATGCGGTCCTGTGCTAGGAGCTTGTCCCGCACCTCTTTGAACTGTTAAGAAGGAGATCAATATGCATGTGTATTAGTTGTGTGACTAGATACCGATAATGGTGTAAAAATTGTGAATAGTGCTCTGACAATCAATATCGTACCCACTCCTGTCTTTGAGATTTGCTCCTTTCGGATGCCATCATGCGAATGTTCTCGCAAACGTAGTATGCACATAGATCATTCCCCGGCGCCTGCTTCAGGGCCTTTACGAGAATGGAATTTTGATCAGATAATAATTAATCAAGCATGATAATTAAAGAGATGGCAGCTAGCTAGTACTACTTAATTACTTACCTTGGGTCGGTACCATTTCAGACTTTGTTTCCATGGGCCTGGAGTGGCCCTGATGAACTTTTCCCAAGCCCTGCCCGCCGACAAAGAAAATGAATAAATGGGTTATTAAATAGTTGTTATCAGGAAATGACGAACTAATTAAATAGGCCGAGATATAGTTAATAATGATTGAAATTACCTGTTGACTATCCCCTTCACGATGGTGTAGTCACTTGCTTTCTTAAGTAGCGAGTCTAGTACTTCAACTGTTCCTTCATCAACTTTAATGATTAACAAGATCCAGTGAAATCTGCATGCACACACGTTTGCATGTCTTAATTAAGCGGGCATATGTAAGCAAAAACATGTAGCTATAGCTAGTAGGGAAAAACCGAATTTGTAGTACAAGACAGTGTGACTCACTGGAAGTTGTAAGGAAGTAGTATAACTTCATTGTATTTGAGTTCCTTGAAGAACTGTAGCATGCTTTCCTCTACACATTTTGCGTGATATGGATCTATTTTCCATGTGTATTCATTAATGGTATTTGGGTCAACGAACCCAATGCCATAGCATCCACCTTTTCATTTCATAAATCTTCATCCTGCATAATACCACAGAAAAGAATATAGTGAGGATAATTACAGGTAATGATTGATCAAAATGATCAGCTAGCTTGAGACTTAAATTACAGAAAGAAATCACTTACAGACAATAGCAACTGACGATCGATTTGTCGAGTGCGTCTTTATTGTATAGCTGAAAAAGTTCTGAATACTCAACGGTCACAGCTTTCTTATGGTAGTAATGCTCCCCGTTGACATTCACCATGAGGGACTCTCGATTGGAAATCTTGGTAATGTCCATGTACCATTGATGCAATTCATACATTCTCGTTGGGAGATTATTGACCTCCTCTGGCTCGACCAAAGGTTGGCCCCGGGCATATTTCCGTTTATTTCCTCCTCTCTAGTCGGAGACATGGGCTCGATATCGAGGAGTTGTCCAACAGTGATCCCGATCGATTCAGCCTGCGCAATATGCTCCTCGGTTATTACCACATCGCCCAGCCCGGGAACGTTAACGGTTTGCCCACAATAATATTGGGCGCGCCTACTCTCATGTGTTGTTGGCACAACAAGCGGGGGGATTGATTGCGCCGCCTGTTCTCCCAGCTGGGGAACGGTTTTACCGCATTTTTTGCCAGCTGATTTGCTCGAGCTCGAGCTCGCCTCTTTCTGTAGACGTGCTCGATTTAACTTCTTGAGGTGGCGCTCATAGTCTGTGTCAACAGGCTTGGGAGCTGGTGGTCTAGCCATACGAATGAAGTGGTCAATCTTTTCCACAGGCACTTTCTCCCTTGGCGGCGGTGGCGGTTTCAGTGCAAAATGGGCTTCCACCTCGGCCTTCGATATGGCTACGTTTTCCTCCTCGGACTTGTCGTAAGGCCTCTGCGGAAGAGGCACGAGGCTTGGACCATATTGAAATCGCTTGCCTCCGCCTGTACCTGTAGTACTACCTCGACTTGTACCGCTACGCACCATAGCTGAGGTGGCTCTCTTCCGTGATTGCTGAGGCGGCGAAGACGACTGACGTGGCTGAGTTGGAGGAGGAGGAGTGGCCTGAAACTGTGCCGGACTTGGAGGAGGAGTGGCCTGAAGCTGTGCCGGACTTGGAGGAGGAGTGGCTTGACGCTTTGCCGGACTTGGAGGAGGAGTGGCCTGAAGCTGTGCCGAACATGGAGGAGGAGTGGCCTGACGCGTTGGTGGACTTGGAGGAGCGGGAGTCTGCTGACTCGGTGGCGGACTGCGACGAGGAGTCGGATGACGCGGTGTCGGTGGCCTTCGAAAGATGATGCAATCCTTTCTCCATAGGATGATACGATGGTTGGCCTCTCCTAGTGTGTGCTCATTGTCACCTCCAGGAATGTCAAGCTCTAGCCCCGAATATTGGTCCACCACCTCATCAACCAAGACACGAGCATAGCCCGCTGGAATCGGGTTGCAATGGAAGGTTGCCTCAAGGGGATTTGTAAAAGCAAGGGCGTCCGCCACCTTCATGGATATGTTCTTCATTTTGAAGTGTAGCTCGCAGTTAGTGTTCTCCATGATGTCATCCACTGGGTAGCTATCCAGCAATGCGTCGCCCGGGGCGGAACCCACGCTGCTTCTCGGCATGCATGGGACGGTGCTATCCATTGGTGGATCATCCACTAGCTGCTGAGACCCCCTTTGCTGGCTAAGTGAGTCAATCTGCTCCTGCTGCCGCTGGAATTTGATTGCCAAGTCCGCGTGCGCCGATTCTAGGCCTTGAAGGCATTCATAGTCTAGCTTCCTCTGCTCCTCCTCCATCTTCCTCTTCTTCTCCTCCGCAATCTTCTTTCTCGCACGGGTTCTATAGTCGGCGTTCCAGTCCGAAAACCCCTCATACCACGGAATAGCGCCCCTGCCTCGTGTTCTTCCCGGTTGTTCAGGATTTCCCAGGGCACGTGATAGAGGCGAGGGTGTCCCGATCTTTCGATGAGATGATAACTATCGATTTGGTGGAGACGACTTTGACGATCCGACTACAAACGTGCACGACGTTGCGCCTTAGCAATCGCTAAACCAATCTCCTGAGGTTACTGACGATGCTGGAAACACGGTCAGCCTGACCACGAAGGTCTATTCCTGCAAGCAATCGAAGAACGAGCAAGAATATGATAAAGCAATCTGAATATTGCAAATAAATATGAAGTATTGATAATGGTGGGGATCCGGAAGCGGTCTTGGTCTGGTCGTTGGACACAAACGAAGTACACGAAGTTGCAATGGCTAACTTTTAACTAAACAAATCCCAAGAAAAAAGCTACTAGATGGATCTACTTATATAGGAGCAAGGGGTGGCGGCCAAGGAGGTGGGAGGACGTCCCAAGGCAGCCTAAAACTAACCCTAGGTCGTACAAGGCTCATGGGCCCAAGTGGAGGTGATGCAACACCTTTGGGCTTGTAGTTTGACTCGGATTCTGCTGCAACGTCAGATTGTTTTTTCTGCAACTCAACGCTCCGGACGAATTTGAAGGTGAATCCAATTGGGTTGGAAAGAGCACGAAATCTAGTTTCCAACAAAAAAAGAATCACCCAATTCGGAGTCCGTATGAAAAAGTTGTTGCCGTTTTGACTCAGGTATGTCTGTGCAGTCCGAATCTGACAAATAACATAAATAGATTATTGTATAGTTTGCATTAGAAATCACCTGACAAATATGCATGTATGCAATATTTTCGGTCGTATCCAAGGTAGTCATGTCCTCATAATCCTCCCCCTTTTGAAAATAAAGCCGTCCTCGGCGTTGCTTAATCTGAAATGTGGCTAACAAAAGAGACAAGGTGTACATATTGTATATGTATATGTCATCCATTTTAACTTCCCTTGATTTTTGCACATATGTCACATGTATACATGAGTAACTTTCATTGTTCATAAAATCTAAAGCCAAAAAATTATCACAGGAAGTAGAAGGCATGAAAATATTGGAACTCAGTGTGCACATATAAGTGAAGCTCTTATTCTCTTCAAAAGATTGGCAACAATCAATTCAGAGATGCAATGTTGAATAAATGCTCAACGACGGTACTATGCTGGTCCTAGGCTAGAACGAACTAGAGACGCGAGCCTAGAACACTAATGAGGTCACGTCGTAGCACAACTAGCATCAATGAAGGATACTAAGTAGCTCTGGACAGCAAGATATAAGTGAAGATCACAACGGCAGTAAAGATAATGATGTGAAACAACAGCCAAGCAGGATATATCAACAACTTTGTCTCCAACTTTCCTCTGAAAAAGTTTTTGCCGATTTTTTTTCAAGAATGGTATTGACTCAAGCTTTCAAACACAAAAGGAATCACTCAATTCCGAATTGATATGAGGAGTCAAAAAATTCGAAAACTGTCCTGAAAAACTGGAATAAGCTGTGTTCATGAACTTCGGAGGGCAAAAAGATCTATTTACAAGCCGATTTTGAGGTGCCAAATATTGAACTAGCTTCTTCAACTATTTAGATGCGCCTCGTCGCTATCTTTCGTTTGAGTACTCGCGGAGGCAAAACGGACTTCATATGAGGAAGTTATGCCTGTTTTACTGAACAGTGCACAAAACAGATTCCAATCCGAATTCAACTACGAGATTGAGTCTAAAAAGATCCGAATTTTGTTTTTTTTTCTTCTCTCTTTTTTTTCCTCACACTTTTTTTTCTTTCTCTCCTTTTTTTTCTGAATTTTTTTTTCTCTTTTTTTCTCTTTTTTTTCTCTCGTTTTTTTTCTCTCTTTTTTTCTCCCTCTTTCCAAAACAAACTAGATAAGATGCAGATTGGATCAAGTGAAGATGTGAACGATCTCAACTATTATTATGACAATGAATGGTGGGTAGCACGTGGTGGAAATTGATGGATGGATGGTGGACAGCGGAAGAGATAATGATGCAGCGGTGGCGTGACTAATGTGAACAGAACTCGAAACTCTAAACGAACTAGACACTAAGACCAGCAACTCGACACGACGATGCAACCGATAATTCAACTATGCAAGCAATGAAAAGAAAATTGCAAAGGCTCAGACTGGCTTGGACCAAGGATGAATAGATCTAACTCTTTTTTGTGGCTTTTTCTTGGACAATAGGTAAGAAAATAAATCTAATCTAGGAAAACTGGAAATTCTCACCGAGCAATCTGAAAACTGATACCACTTTGATAGAGGCGAGGGTCCCGATCTTTCGATGAGATGATAACTATCGATTTGGTGGAGACGACTTTGACGATCCGACTACAAACGTGCACGACGTTGCGCCTTAGCAATCGCTAAACCAATCTCCTGAGGTTACTGACGATGCCGGAAGCACGGTCAGCCTGACCACGAAGGTCTATTCCTGCAAGCAATCGAAGAACGAGCAAGAATATGATAAAGCAATCTGAATATTGCAAATATATATGAGGTATTGATAATGGTGGGGATCCGGAAGCGGTCTTGGTCTGGTCGTTGGACACAAACGAAGTACACGAAGTTGCAATGGCTAACTTTTAACTAAACAAATCCCAAGGAAAAAGCTACTAGATGGATCTACTTATATAGGAGCAAGGGGTGGCGGCCAAGGAGGTGGGAGGACGTCCCAAGGCAGCCTAAAACTAACCCTAGGTCGTACAAGGCTCATGGGCCCAAGTGGAGGTGATGCAACACCTTTGGGCTTGTAGTTTGACTCGGATTCTGCTGCAACGTCAGATTGTTGCGTCCGTAACTCAACGCTCCGGATGAATTTGAAGGTGAATCCAATTGGGTTGGAAAGAGCACGAAATCTAGTTTCCAACAAAAAAAATCACCCAATTCGGAGTCCGTATGAAAAAGTTGTTGGCGTTTTGAGTCAGGTATGTCTGTGGCAGTCCGAATCTGAATCCAGAACGTGAGAGACTTGGACTCTATCTTCTCTTGGCCCAAAAGTGACGTGAGAGGACTTTTTGAACACAACCTAAACTTCTCCTTTTCCCTTGTCTTCATATGTGGATTGTACAAATGTCCCATACACCTGCAATTTAGACAAAACACAAAAGTGTGTGAAGTATTTTTGTTCTGGATAACATAAATAGATTATTGAATAGTTTGCATTAGAAATCACCTGACAAATATGCATGTATGCAATATTTTTGGTCGTATCCAAGGTAGTCATGTCCTCATCAGCATGCGTAAGCTCGTCGTTCTCTCTGTTGGGCTCGAACAACCCGGATCGAGCCTCTTCTATTGCAACAAGTAGCTTATCTTCGGCTCCGTCCAGACATGCCTTCTTCGAAACTTTGCCTGTCTTCGGGTCCAACTCCCCCCATGCGCATAGAACCAAGTCCTGCACCTGGGGGGCCAGCTCAATGTTTCTGGAGTGACACCTGCATCCAGCATCTCTTTCTCAGACTTATCCCACTTAGGCATTCCCACCGCATAGCCACCTGGCCCCAGCTTATGGAACTTATCCTTTTTGCGGCATTGGCCTTGTTTATTCTCGACCGTTCCTTAGATAATTCCGAATCCTTGAATTTCACGAAATCGTCCCAATGAGCACTTTGGTTCTCTAGTGTTCCCGCGAATACTGGAGTCTTCCTTCCTCCGTTGACGTACTTGGCCCATTCACGAATCTTGTGGTTCTTGAATGCAACCGCCATCTTCCTAAGAGCAGCGTCCTTGACTTTCTCCACATCTGCATCTATGAAATGATCTGGTAGGGTGAAATGTTCCATGAGCGTTTCCCAAAGCAAATGTTTTTGTCTGTCGTCGACAAAAGTAACTCCTGGACGTGGCTTTGCAGGCTCTCTCCATTCTTGAAGGGAGATCGGGAGTTGGTCCTTCACAAGAACTCCGCACTGACGAACGAACTTGTCCGCAATCTTCTTAGGCGCGAATGGTTCGCCATTAGGTCTAATTGCCTCGATATTGTACTTGACGCCCTCCTTCAACTTTTTGTTCAGGCCTCGTTTTGTCCTGTTGCCTGAAGATTTGCTCGATCCGGATGGCTGAAAGAAGAAAGATCGATTCGTTAATATATCTTCAAGTCATTTAAAACATGTGATGATCACCAGATGCCTGCTTATATAAATATATATACCTTGCTGGTCTTTGTTGTTTCAATATCAACATTTTCTTCGTCATGTTCATAGTTCATGACTTCATCAATTCGGTCGTCGCGATCGAATATCATGTCACCCTCCCCGGTGTTGTTTAGATATTCGGAGCCGTCATAATCTTCTTCATTCTGATCATCATCTGGCCCGTGAGGATTGCGTATGATATTGAACAGGGCCTCTTCTCCCTCTCTGTCGGTATTGTCCGCCATAGGTTTTGTTTAACTAATCCAAAAGAAATATATTCAAATTACAATGCATGGATGCAATCAATTAATAAGTGAAAGCACAAGTGCTCCCTAGGTGGTTTTGATAATTGATGACAACATATCTCTTGTTGGACTAACATTTCTATCTAGCATGTTTCAGATAAGTTCAACAATGGAGTGGCATGGACTAAAGGTTGTGGGAACTCCTTCAAGATGCTAAGGACAAAGGATTGGCTAAAGCTTCAAGCTCAAAACTCTTCATTTTACATTTTAGTGATCCAAGATCACATTGAGTCCATAGGAAAAGCCAATACTATCAAGGAGGGATGAGGTGTTGCTTAATGAGCCTCTTGCTTCATGTGCTTAATGATATGCTCCAAAATCCTCAGCTACTTTCCCACTTCCACATATGACCTAAACCCTAAGCCAAACTCGGTCCTACCGATTCTTTCTATCCGGCGCCACCGAGTTTCACTTGTCATAAGCCACTGCCAAACCCTAGCAATTCGGTTCTACCGATAGGGATCTCGGTCTCACCGAGATGGGATTGCAAACTCTCTGTTTCCCTTTCGTAACTTTTCGGTCTCACCGAAAGAGCGAATCGGTCCCACTGAGATTGCAGTGTAAACTCTTTGTTTCCTTTTTGTAACTTTTCGGTCTCACCGAAAGAGCAAATCGGTCCCACCGAGTTTACCTGACCAACTCTCTGGTTAGCTTATTACCAAACTCGGTCTCACCGAGTTTGTGTAATCGGTCTCACCGAGATTACGTTATGCCCAAACCCTAACCATATCGGTCATACCGAGTTGCATGTCAGTCCCACCGAAAATCTCTAATGGTCACTAGGTTTACCTTTTCGGTCCGACCGAGTTTGTTGATTCAGTCCCACCGAGATTGGAAAACTGTGTGTAATGGTTGGATTTTGTGTGGAGGCTATATATACCCCTCCACCTCCTCTTCATTCGTGAAGAGAGCCACCAGAACACATACACAATTCCAACTCATATGTTCTGATAGAGAACCACCTACTCATGTGTTGAGACCAAGATATTCCATTCCTACCATATGAATCTTGATCTCTAGCCTTCCCCAAGTTGCTTTCCACTCAAATCTTCTTTCCACAAAATCCAAATCCTATGAGAGAGAGTTGAGTGTTGGGGAGACTATCATTTGAAGCACAAGAGCAAGGAGTTCATTACCTACACACCATTTGTTACTTCTTGGAGAGTGGTGTCTCCTAGATTGGCTAGGTGTTACTTGGGAGCCTCCGACAAGATTGTGGAGTTGAACCAAGGAGTTTGTAAGGGCAAGGAGATCACCTACTTCGTGAAGATCTACCGCTAGTGAGGCAAGTCCTTCGTGGGCGATGGCCATGGTGGGATAGACAAGGTTGGTTCTTCGTGGACCCTTCATGGGTGGTTGCTTCTTCGTGGACCCTTCGTGGGTGGAGCCCTCCGTGGACTCGCGCAACCATTACCCTTCGTGGGTGGAGCCCTCCGTGGACTCGTGCAACCGTTACCCTTCGTGGGTTGAAGTCTCCATCAACGTGGATGTAGGATAGCACCACCTATCCGAACCACGGGAAAAACATCCGTGTCTCCAATTGCGTTTGAATTCTCCAAACCCTTCCCCTTACATTCTTGCAAGTTGCATGCTTTACATTCCGCTGCTCCTATACTCTTTGCATGCTTGCTTGATATGTATTGTGTATGTTGAAATTGTGCCTAAAACTCCACTCAAACCAAAAAGGCCTAAAAATTGCAACTTTAGCACTAAGTGTCTAATCACCCCCCCCTCTAGACACATCTACTTCTAGATCCTACAAGTGGTATCAGAGCTTTGGTCTCCATTGCCTTGGTTTAATCACCATTGGAGGAAGATGGATATGTCTACCTTAGGGAGTCTTAGACATAGAGTGCCTATTCTTGATGGAGAGTATTTTCATGAGTGGAAAAATGAGATGCTTGTAATTTTCAATCAATATCATTTGAACAAGTATATTGCTAGCCCTTGTGCACCTCATATTGATCCTTTGCATCCTACCCTAGATGAAGATATTGACATGATTCGCAATCTTAGAACTATTGAGCTCATCATTAGGGGATTGCCCAAAAATTTGATTGCTAGTTTGCCTACTCTTAATTGTGCCTATACTATATGGAAATTTCTTGAGGAACGATTTCCCGATCATTCCTTGAAAACTTTGGATGAAATTCTCCATAAATCTATTGCCTTGAGTAAGATGAACTCTAGTGATCCTAGTTTTGGTAATTGTCTATTTGAACTTACCAATCTTAAGCATGCTAAAGGAGATGTTGGAATCATTAGTGATATCATATTCGAAGCTATAAGAATTCATAAAAGTGACCACTTTGATGATCATTTATCTAATGAATTACCCTCTCTAGGAAATGATGAGTCACAAGATCATGATGAACATGGATACTATGATGATGATGATGATAGTGACTTCGATCTTGATGATGCAATGAGACATTTTGGTCTTATGGCAAATCTTCGGGGATATGAATTAGGAGGAAAGGAATGGGTTCTTGATAGTGGATGTACTGATCATATGACCGGAGATGAAGAGATGTTTCGTGAGCTTGCTGAAAATGAAGGCCCTCGAAAATATGTCACCTTTGGTGATAATTCAAAGGGTAAAGTGGTTGGCCTTGGTAAGGTGGCCATCTCACATGATAGTTCCATTCAAAATGTCATGCTCGTTGAATCTCTCGGCTACAACTTACTTTCAGTATCTAGACTTGCTGATTTCGGTTTGAATGTCCTATTTACTGAGGTAGATTGCCAAGTATTTCGTCGAGACAATCATAAAATGGTCTTTACGGGTATGCGTAGAGGTGATCTTTACATTGTCGATTTCTCTAAAAAGGCACAACCTAAAACTTGCTTTGTTGCTAAATCCTCAAAAGGTTGGTTGTGGCATAGACGACTAGGTCACGTTGGCATGAGAAACCTTGACAAGCTTATTAAAGGAAATCATATCCTTGGAGTTAACGATGTCATATTTGATAAGGATAGACTTTGCAGTGCTTGTCAAGCAGGTAAACAGGTTGGAGGAAGGCATCCCGTGAAGAACATCATGACCACAAGAAGGCCACTCGAGCTACTTCATATGGATCTTTTTGGTCCCAACGCCTACAAGAGTCTCGGTGGAAATTCTTTTGGTCTAGTTATAGTTGATGATTTTTCAAGATTTACGTGGGTGTTCTTTCTTAATGACAAGTCGCAGGTCCAGAAGATCTTCAGAAACTTCGCTAGGAAGGCCCAAAATCAGTTTGACGTGAAGATCAAGAAGGTTCGGAGTGACAATGGAACGGAGTTCAAGAACGCAAATGTGGACACCTTTCTTGACGAAGAAGGGATTTCACACGAGTTCTCGGCTACGTACACACCTCAACAAAATGGAGTTGTTGAGAGGAAGAACCGGACGCTCATCGAAATGGCAAGAACGATGCTTGATGAATACAAGACGCCGAAGCACTTTTGGGTAGAAGCGGTTGAGACAGCTTGTCACGCAACAAATCGCTTATATCTTCACAAGCTACTCGGCAAGACGGCATACGAGCTTCTCACCGGTAACAAACCCCAAGTTGGATACTTTCGAGTATTCGGCTCAAAGTGCTACATTCTTGATAAGCATCGTCGTTCAAAGTTTGCTCCTAAATCTCATGAAGGTTTTCTACTTGGTTATGGCTCAAACTCTCACACTTACCGTGTCTACAACAATTTCATCGAAAAGGTTGAAGAGACGGTAGATGTGAAGTTTGATGAATCTAATGGCTCGCAAGTAGAGCAATTGCCAATTGATGTAGGAGACAAAGACCCTTTAGAAGCAATCCAAGACTTGTCCATTGGCAAAATTCGTCCAACGGAGGTGAAGGAGAGTACTTCATCCGTCCAAGTGGAAGCTTCTACTTCACGACAAGGTGAACCAAGAATCGACACGGGAGCATCCACAAGTGGGACACACCAAGATGAAGAAGACGAGGAAATGCATCAAGACGAACATCAACAACCTCTTTCTCCACCACGACAAGAGAACGACGACGTCAACAATGAAGAAGGCCAAGAAGAAGAACAAGATGAAGAATATGTTCAACGAAGACCCAAGCAAAAGCTCTCACGAGTTCGAGCAAGAATTGCCAAAGATCATCCCGTCGAGCAAATCCTCAATGATATAAAAACCTGGAGAATCACTCGCTCAAAAACTCGTTTAGCTAACTTTTGTGAAAACTATTCATTCATCTCTAGCATTGAACCTATGAAGGTTGAAGAAGCATTGGAAGATCCGGATTGGATAAACGCTATGCATGAAGAGCTACACAATTTTGAGAGAAACCAAGTTTGGACATTGGTTGAGAAGCCCGACAACAACCACAACATCATTGGTACCAAATGGGTGTTTCGCAACAAGCAAGATGAAGATGGACAAGTGGTTCGCAACAAAGCACGTCTCGTCACCCAAGGATACACACAAGTCGAAGGTATGGACTATGGTGAGACATATGCTCCCGTTGCTAGACTTGAGTCCATTCGCATCTTACTTGCCTATGCTAATCACCATAATATCACCTTGTACCAAATGGACATTAAAAGTGCTTTTATAAATGGTGAAATAGAGGAGGAAGTTTATGTCAAACAACCTCCCGGCTTTATCAATCCTAAGAAACCTAATCATGTTTACAAACTTCACAAAGATCTTTATGGTCTTAAACAAGCTCCTAGAGCATGGTATAAGTGCTTGACCAAGTTCCTTATTACAAGTGGTTTTGAAATTGGTAAAATTGATTCTACTCTTTTTACTAAAAGGGTTAATGGAGAACTATTTGTATGCCAAATTTATGTCGATGATATCATATTTGGTTCAACTAACCCTCTCTTTAGTGAAAAGTTTGGAAAGCTAATGTCAGAGAAGTTTGAGATGTCTATGATGAGTGAACTCAAATTCTTTCTCGGTTTGCAAATCAAGCAAACTAAGGAAGGTACATTTGTCTCTCAAACGAAGTACACCAAGGACTTATTCAAGAAGTTCAATATGCAAGAATGCAGAGATATGTCTACACCCATGCCTACTAGTGGACATAATGATTTGACCAAAGATGGTGAACCGGTTGATCAAAAGGTTTATCGCTCTATGATTGGTTCATTGTTATACCTATGTGCTTCACGTCCCGATATTATGCTAAGTGTGTGCATGTGTGCACGATATCAAGCTGCTCCTAAAGAATGTCATCTTAAGGCTGTGAAAAGGATAGTGAGATATTTAATTCATACACCAAATTTTGGCATTTGGTATCCTAAGAGGTCTTCTTTTGATCTTGTTGGCTATTCCGACTCGGATTATGCCGGAGATAAGGTTGATAGAAAGTCCACTTCGGGTACTTGTCAATTTCTTGGTAGATCTCTTGTGTCTTGGTCTTCCAAGAAACAAAACTCGGTATCCTTATCCACCGCCGAAGCGGAATACATTGCCGCTGGTTCATGGTCTGCTCAATTACTTTGGATGACCCAAACTCTTAAAGATTATGGGATTTATGTGAAACATGTTCCACTACTTTGTGACAATGAAAGTGCTATCAAAATTGGTCATAATCCTGTACAACATTCTTGAACTAAGCATATTGAAGTTCGTCATCATTTCATTCGAGATCATGTTGCTAAGGGTGACATTGATCTTAAGCATGTTCGCATCGATAAGCAATTAGCGGATATATTTACTAAACCTCTTGATGAGAAAGTGTTTTGCAGGTTGAGAGGAGAATTGAACATCATTGATGCTTCGAACTTGGAGTAGAAACTCCATTGGATACATGCAAGACATGAGCTTATGACTAATCCATGATATATCTCTTATGATAACTATCTTATGTCTTGGATATATTTGCACCTTGCATGTTGTCTAACCCATGTAGGTGCTTGGTTGAATCTAATTCCATGAGATTGCGACTCACTCACATCTTGAGCAATCTCTACATCACCAAGACTCTACACAATGGTGGTTGAAGACAAGGAAGCACAAAACCATTCAAACATATCCTTTGACAAATTCTATGTTGAGCTTCATGATTGTCATTTTTGGATACACAAGTGCTCTTGCTTGCAAGAACTAACCCATGTAGGTAGATGAACTCAAACTCCAAGTGGTGCTCCCAACTCTTGATGAGCTACATCAACCTTGAGCACCCACACAAGTTCAACTACATGAGCAAGAACCACACCACCACCCAAGGTATGTTATTCCATCTTAGAGAAGCTTTACTCCAAGACATGAGTCAAAGCAACTCAACAAGATGTGAATACATCAAGATGCTTAAACGAAAAATGGTAACCCCATTTTGAGCTTAAACGATGAGTATGACCTATGATCAAGTGTTCTCACTTGACTCCTAAGTCAATATACTCTAACATAGGTGACTATGTCACCGCCCAACTCTAGATGAAGTTCTCTTGTGTTCTTTTTGTGTGTATCTCATGCATGTTTAGTTTCTTTCTATTTTTCAAAAAAAACTCCATCTAGATTTTTCAGTCTCTTCTCTTTTCTTTCTGTTTATGCTCTGCATTTTCTGCATTTAATTCCTTGCAAATCCTTCAGGTAATTCATTGCAAATCTTTGTGAGATCCTACATGTCTAGTGAGCTGAGGTGACAAGTGTTTTTCTCTGTGTGAACTCGGTTTCACCGACTTGTAATTTTCGGTCCAACCGAATCTTTTCGGTGCCACCGAATCATACCACTCGGTGCCACCGACTTCGCAACGGGAAAAATAGTTTGCCACTTGTTCTATATTTCTTCTGATCCAGCTCTACTCAATGAATCTTGTCCTCTACAAGCATCACAGTTTTATCCATTGCTTTGTGCTGAGTCTCAAGGACCAAACCTATACGACGGATTCCAGAAAGCCCTTCTTGGAAATTGATGTCAAAGGGGGAGAGAGAGATCACATCAAAGCTTGTAGGAGAGAGAGATCACATCAAGGGAGAAAAAAGTCTCAAGGACCAAACCTACAAGAGAGAAAGTATTAAGGGGGAGAGAGAGACTTCCAGGGGGAGAGAATAATCAAGGATCCCAGATGTCACATGTCTTTTTAGGGGGAAAGACATGTTCATTTGTATCTTTCAGCTCTGATTTGCTGTTCCCTATCTTCTCCCAATATCCCATGTAAGATTCTGGGGGAGCAAGACACCTAAGGGAAAGAAATCAGTCAAATTCATTGCATATCTTTATTCTTGGGGACATGTTGAATCCAATGTGGTACCTTGTACTCACTCTCTACATGTCATCCCAGTCTTGGTATTCTTGTGGTTTCTTTTGTTTGCTCTGGCTAGTGGATGTACCTGTGTTATCTCACTTTGTTTGTGCAGGTTCATTCCATCCTAAGCCAACTCAAGACCACAAGGTAAGTATATGCATCAAAATCATGAGTATGAGGAGTTCTTGCTTATGTACATACTGTTTGCAATTAGGACTCATGAGCATGATGGTATTTTCCTTGATAATCTTTTGCTCTGATGCATATGGCCAAGATACATGTAACACATTGCCTACTCTATCATGGTTATGCTCTCACATGCCTCTATATTTTATATTTACATGAGTGCATACATGTAGGGGGAGCCTATGCTTGTTACATGATGAGGACATCAATACCATTGTTACACCCACAGCCCCTACTGTTACATATACTGGACCAATTACTAGAGCTCGCGCACGCCAATTAAATTACCAAGTACTTTCGTTTCTTGGTAATGATTCTAATGTTCATGAGATTATGATGCTGCCTAAATTGGATACATTTGTTTTGCTTACAAATGAAGGGCCTAGCTTGGAGAAGGATGAACATTGGAGCAAGAACACGCATGGAGTTGATGGCATGCGCAAGGGGATCAAGAACGGAGTTACAAGTGATGATTTCAGGACTTTGAAGCCGCCATAAGGAGTGCATGAAACCTTGGACGAAATATACAAGATGCCACTTCATAATATTCGTCCATAGGCTATTCTAGGTGCTGCGTCACCTTATTAATGGGCCAGGCCCATGTAATTTCGAAATACTTAAGTATAGGCTATTTTTAGAGTCCGTATGTGTGGGGAAACAAGAGTTAGGGTTGGTTTCGGACCCCACCCTCAAGGGCCACGAAATTCCCCCCTCTTCCTCCATATATACAGCCCTTAGGGCGTCGTTTAGACTTTGGGGTTTTGTTTAGATTAAAAGTTCGCCATAGCTGCAACTTCGCGTACTTCGTTTGTGTCCAACGACCAGACCAAGACATCACAGAACCCACCTTGATCAATAAAGCTTTCATCTTATATTCGCAATATCCCGATTGCAATCTCAATTTCTTGCTTGTTCTTCGTTTGCTCACAGGAAACAGACCCTCGTGGTCAGGTTGATCGTGCTCCGGCGTGGTCAATAACCCTCGGAAGTTGGTTTAGCGATTGCTAAGGCGCGACGTCTCGCACGTTCGTAGTCGGATCGTCAAGGTCGACTCCCACAGAAAACGATAGCCACCATCTCATCGAAACATCGGGACACCTTAGCCTCTATCAAGTGGTATCAGATTTCCAGGTTGCTCGGTGAGATTTTTACAGTTTTTCATAGATTAGATCGAGTCTGTTCTTCATACCTACAGTCCATGAAAAAAAGCCACACAAAAAAATTAGGGTTAGTTCATCATATCCGAACCAATCTGAGCTTTACAACAGTTGCCGATCACCGCCTGCTGCTGGGTAAGAACTGGTAAGAATTTGAGATTTGCTTGACGGATTTGTGACACCCGCCACCACCACCACTTGTTAGTAGTCTGTAGGATCATATTCTTGTGTGTTTCTATTGCTGCTAACCATGCCAGGATCACAAGCCGACGAGACTGACTGGGAGAACTTGACGAACAAGGAGCTTCATGATACGTTTCAGCAAATGATGAATGGACAGGTGCAAGATGTGATAAACAGATTTGAAGAGGCCATGGAGAAGATAGATGGCATGGAGAAGACGTTTGAAACAAAGCTCGATAACAAGTTTGCTGAATTGCTTTCGCGTTTTCCACCACCACCACCGGCTGCTCCTGCCGCACCTCTGCAACAACAGCAACAACACCGACTACCTCCACGTCGGGAAACAGCCCTCCGCCGAGCGAGCCGTGTCCCTCTTCAGTCGGGCCAAACTGCTGGTGCTGCTGTTGATACTTCTGTGGCTCCTACTGCTGATGTGGAGGAGGATGCTTATGTGGGAGATTATGAGGATGAGGTTGATCAAAATCAGAACTACGTGCCACCAACAGCACAGCAACCACCAGGTCGTCCACATGCAAATAATGGCAATGGTAGGGCTCACCCTCAGGTACGAGATCAT